>NW_022588046.1:0-25996 GCF_009834535.1 Camelus ferus | reverse complement strand
AAGTGTCTCCTGCAACCCGTTCCCTTGGTGCTAGATGAACGAACGTCTCTCCATTTGCACAGTTCTAAGAGATAAGTGTGTGTGAAAGCCGTCCTTCACCTAGCTTGTTGGGAACACAAAGTTCTTTTCAGTTGAAAACTCCATTCCATACATATATATGGGGAGGTACTAGCTCCAACTCGGTTTTACAGTGAAAACTGCAGGAACTTCAAACCGGCACTAGGAAACAGACTGAGAAAGCAGAGAAAAAGTGTCTCCTGCAACCCGTTCCCTTGGTGCTAGATGAACGAACGTCTCTCCACTTGCTCAGTTCTGAGAGATAAGTGTGTGTGAAAGCCGTCCTTCACCTAGCTTGTTGGGAACACAAAGTTTCTTTTCAGTTGCAAACTCCATTCCATACATATATATGGGGAGGTACTAGCTCCAACTCGGTTTTACAGTGAAAACTGCAGGAACTTCAAACCGGCACTAGGAAACAGACTGAGAAAGCAGAGAAAAAGTGTCTCCTGCAACCCGTTCCCTTGGTGCTAGATGAACGAACGTCTCTCCACTTGCTCAGTTCTGAGAGATAAGTGTGTGTGAAAGCCGTCCTTCACCTAGCTTGTTGGGAACACAAAGTTTCTTTTCAGTTGCAAACTCCATTCCATACATATATATGGGGAGGTACTAGCTCCAACTCGGTTTTACAGTGAAAACTGCAGGAACTTCAAACCGGCACTAGGAAACAGACTGAGAAAGCAGAGAAAAAGTGTCTCCTGCAACCCGTTCCCTTGGTGCTAGATGAACGAACGTCTCTCCACTTGCTCAGTTCTGAGAGATAAGTGTGTGTGAAAGCCGTCCTTCACCTAGCTTGTTGGGAACACAAAGTTTCTTTTCAGTTGCAAACTCCATTCCATACATATATATGGGGAGGTACTAGCTCCAACTCGGTTTTACAGTGAAAACTGCAGGAACTTCAAACCGGCACTAGGAAACAGACTGAGAAAGCAGAGAAAAAGTGTCTCCTGCAACCCGTTCCCTTGGTGCTAGATGAACGAACGTCTCTCCACTTGCTCAGTTCTGAGAGATAAGTGTGTGTGAAAGCCGTCCTTCACCTAGCTTGTTGGGAACACAAAGTTTCTTTTCAGTTGCAAACTCCATTCCATACATATATATGGGGAGGTACTAGCTCCAACTCGGTTTTACAGTGAAAACTGCAGGAACTTCAAACCGGCACTAGGAAACAGACTGAGAAAGCAGAGAAAAAGTGTCTCCTGCAACCCGTTCCCTTGGTGCTAGATGAACGAACGTCTCTCCACTTGCTCAGTTCTGAGAGATAAGTGTGTGTGAAAGCCGTCCTTCACCTAGCTTGTTGGGAACACAAAGTTTCTTTTCAGTTGCAAACTCCATTCCATACATATATATGGGGAGGTACTAGCTCCAACTCGGTTTTACAGTGAAAACTGCAGGAACTTCAAACCGGCACTAGGAAACAGACTGAGAAAGCAGAGAAAAAGTGTCTCCTGCAACCCGTTCCCTTGGTGCTAGATGAACGAACGTCTCTCCACTTGCTCAGTTCTGAGAGATAAGTGTGTGTGAAAGCCGTCCTTCACCTAGCTTGTTGGGAACACAAAGTTTCTTTTCAGTTGCAAACTCCATTCCATACATATATATGGGGAGGTACTAGCTCCAACTCGGTTTTACAGTGAAAACTGCAGGAACTTCAAACCGGCACTAGGAAACAGACTGAGAAAGCAGAGAAAAAGTGTCTCCTGCAACCCGTTCCCTTGGTGCTAGATGAACGAACGTCTCTCCACTTGCTCAGTTCTGAGAGATAAGTGTGTGTGAAAGCCGTCCTTCACCTAGCTTGTTGGGAACACAAAGTTTCTTTTCAGTTGCAAACTCCATTCCATACATATATATGGGGAGGTACTAGCTCCAACTCGGTTTTACAGTGAAAACTGCAGGAACTTCAAACCGGCACTAGGAAACAGACTGAGAAAGCAGAGAAAAAGTGTCTCCTGCAACCCGTTCCCTTGGTGCTAGATGAACGAACGTCTCTCCACTTGCTCAGTTCTGAGAGATAAGTGTGTGTGAAAGCCGTCCTTCACCTAGCTTGTTGGGAACACAAAGTTTCTTTTCAGTTGCAAACTCCATTCCATACATATATATGGGGAGGTACTAGCTCCAACTCGGTTTTACAGTGAAAACTGCAGGAACTTCAAACCGGCACTAGGAAACAGACTGAGAAAGCAGAGAAAAAGTGTCTCCTGCAACCCGTTCCCTTGGTGCTAGATGAACGAACGTCTCTCCACTTGCTCAGTTCTGAGAGATAAGTGTGTGTGAAAGCCGTCCTTCACCTAGCTTGTTGGGAACACAAAGTTTCTTTTCAGTTGCAAACTCCATTCCATACATATATATGGGGAGGTACTAGCTCCAACTCGGTTTTACAGTGAAAACTGCAGGAACTTCAAACCGGCACTAGGAAACAGACTGAGAAAGCAGAGAAAAAGTGTCTCCTGCAACCCGTTCCCTTGGTGCTAGATGAACGAACGTCTCTCCACTTGCTCAGTTCTGAGAGATAAGTGTGTGTGAAAGCCGTCCTTCACCTAGCTTGTTGGGAACACAAAGTTTCTTTTCAGTTGCAAACTCCATTCCATACATATATATGGGGAGGTACTAGCTCCAACTCGGTTTTACAGTGAAAACTGCAGGAACTTCAAACCGGCACTAGGAAACAGACTGAGAAAGCAGAGAAAAAGTGTCTCCTGCAACCCGTTCCCTTGGTGCTAGATGAACGAACGTCTCTCCACTTGCTCAGTTCTGAGAGATAAGTGTGTGTGAAAGCCGTCCTTCACCTAGCTTGTTGGGAACACAAAGTTTCTTTTCAGTTGCAAACTCCATTCCATACATATATATGGGGAGGTACTAGCTCCAACTCGGTTTTACAGTGAAAACTGCAGGAACTTCAAACCGGCACTAGGAAACAGACTGAGAAAGCAGAGAAAAAGTGTCTCCTGCAACCCGTTCCCTTGGTGCTAGATGAACGAACGTCTCTCCACTTGCTCAGTTCTGAGAGATAAGTGTGTGTGAAAGCCGTCCTTCACCTAGCTTGTTGGGAACACAAAGTTTCTTTTCAGTTGCAAACTCCATTCCATACATATATATGGGGAGGTACTAGCTCCAACTCGGTTTTACAGTGAAAACTGCAGGAACTTCAAACCGGCACTAGGAAACAGACTGAGAAAGCAGAGAAAAAGTGTCTCCTGCAACCCGTTCCCTTGGTGCTAGATGAACGAACGTCTCTCCACTTGCTCAGTTCTGAGAGATAAGTGTGTGTGAAAGCCGTCCTTCACCTAGCTTGTTGGGAACACAAAGTTTCTTTTCAGTTGCAAACTCCATTCCATACATATATATGGGGAGGTACTAGCTCCAACTCGGTTTTACAGTGAAAACTGCAGGAACTTCAAACCGGCACTAGGAAACAGACTGAGAAAGCAGAGAAAAAGTGTCTCCTGCAACCCGTTCCCTTGGTGCTAGATGAACGAACGTCTCTCCACTTGCTCAGTTCTGAGAGATAAGTGTGTGTGAAAGCCGTCCTTCACCTAGCTTGTTGGGAACACAAAGTTTCTTTTCAGTTGCAAACTCCATTCCATACATATATATGGGGAGGTACTAGCTCCAACTCGGTTTTACAGTGAAAACTGCAGGAACTTCAAACCGGCACTAGGAAACAGACTGAGAAAGCAGAGAAAAAGTGTCTCCTGCAACCCGTTCCCTTGGTGCTAGATGAACGAACGTCTCTCCACTTGCTCAGTTCTGAGAGATAAGTGTGTGTGAAAGCCGTCCTTCACCTAGCTTGTTGGGAACACAAAGTTTCTTTTCAGTTGCAAACTCCATTCCATACATATATATGGGGAGGTACTAGCTCCAACTCGGTTTTACAGTGAAAACTGCAGGAACTTCAAACCGGCACTAGGAAACAGACTGAGAAAGCAGAGAAAAAGTGTCTCCTGCAACCCGTTCCCTTGGTGCTAGATGAACGAACGTCTCTCCACTTGCTCAGTTCTGAGAGATAAGTGTGTGTGAAAGCCGTCCTTCACCTAGCTTGTTGGGAACACAAAGTTTCTTTTCAGTTGCAAACTCCATTCCATACATATATATGGGGAGGTACTAGCTCCAACTCGGTTTTACAGTGAAAACTGCAGGAACTTCAAACCGGCACTAGGAAACAGACTGAGAAAGCAGAGAAAAAGTGTCTCCTGCAACCCGTTCCCTTGGTGCTAGATGAACGAACGTCTCTCCACTTGCTCAGTTCTGAGAGATAAGTGTGTGTGAAAGCCGTCCTTCACCTAGCTTGTTGGGAACACAAAGTTTCTTTTCAGTTGCAAACTCCATTCCATACATATATATGGGGAGGTACTAGCTCCAACTCGGTTTTACAGTGAAAACTGCAGGAACTTCAAACCGGCACTAGGAAACAGACTGAGAAAGCAGAGAAAAAGTGTCTCCTGCAACCCGTTCCCTTGGTGCTAGATGAACGAACGTCTCTCCACTTGCTCAGTTCTGAGAGATAAGTGTGTGTGAAAGCCGTCCTTCACCTAGCTTGTTGGGAACACAAAGTTTCTTTTCAGTTGCAAACTCCATTCCATACATATATATGGGGAGGTACTAGCTCCAACTCGGTTTTACAGTGAAAACTGCAGGAACTTCAAACCGGCACTAGGAAACAGACTGAGAAAGCAGAGAAAAAGTGTCTCCTGCAACCCGTTCCCTTGGTGCTAGATGAACGAACGTCTCTCCACTTGCTCAGTTCTGAGAGATAAG
Source organism: Camelus ferus (assembly GCF_009834535.1). NCBI lineage: Eukaryota > Metazoa > Chordata > Mammalia > Artiodactyla > Camelidae > Camelus > Camelus ferus. The sequence continues at coordinate 21,190 of NW_022588046.1, read as the reverse complement.
TGTGTGTGAAAGCCGTCCTTCACCTAGCTTGTTGGGAACACAAAGTTTCTTTTCAGTTGCAAACTCCATTCCATACATATATATGGGGAGGTACTAGCTCCAACTCGGTTTTACAGTGAAAACTGCAGGAACTTCAAACCGGCACTAGGAAACAGACTGAGAAAGCAGAGAAAAAGTGTCTCCTGCAACCCGTTCCCTTGGTGCTAGATGAACGAACGTCTCTCCACTTGCTCAGTTCTGAGAGATAAGTGTGTGTGAAAGCCGTCCTTCACCTAGCTTGTTGGGAACACAAAGTTTCTTTTCAGTTGCAAACTCCATTCCATACATATATATGGGGAGGTACTAGCTCCAACTCGGTTTTACAGTGAAAACTGCAGGAACTTCAAACCGGCACTAGGAAACAGACTGAGAAAGCAGAGAAAAAGTGTCTCCTGCAACCCGTTCCCTTGGTGCTAGATGAACGAACGTCTCTCCACTTGCTCAGTTCTGAGAGATAAGTGTGTGTGAAAGCCGTCCTTCACCTAGCTTGTTGGGAACACAAAGTTTCTTTTCAGTTGCAAACTCCATTCCATACATATATATGGGGAGGTACTAGCTCCAACTCGGTTTTACAGTGAAAACTGCAGGAACTTCAAACCGGCACTAGGAAACAGACTGAGAAAGCAGAGAAAAAGTGTCTCCTGCAACCCGTTCCCTTGGTGCTAGATGAACGAACGTCTCTCCACTTGCTCAGTTCTGAGAGATAAGTGTGTGTGAAAGCCGTCCTTCACCTAGCTTGTTGGGAACACAAAGTTTCTTTTCAGTTGCAAACTCCATTCCATACATATATATGGGGAGGTACTAGCTCCAACTCGGTTTTACAGTGAAAACTGCAGGAACTTCAAACCGGCACTAGGAAACAGACTGAGAAAGCAGAGAAAAAGTGTCTCCTGCAACCCGTTCCCTTGGTGCTAGATGAACGAACGTCTCTCCACTTGCTCAGTTCTGAGAGATAAGTGTGTGTGAAAGCCGTCCTTCACCTAGCTTGTTGGGAACACAAAGTTTCTTTTCAGTTGCAAACTCCATTCCATACATATATATGGGGAGGTACTAGCTCCAACTCGGTTTTACAGTGAAAACTGCAGGAACTTCAAACCGGCACTAGGAAACAGACTGAGAAAGCAGAGAAAAAGTGTCTCCTGCAACCCGTTCCCTTGGTGCTAGATGAACGAACGTCTCTCCACTTGCTCAGTTCTGAGAGATAAGTGTGTGTGAAAGCCGTCCTTCACCTAGCTTGTTGGGAACACAAAGTTTCTTTTCAGTTGCAAACTCCATTCCATACATATATATGGGGAGGTACTAGCTCCAACTCGGTTTTACAGTGAAAACTGCAGGAACTTCAAACCGGCACTAGGAAACAGACTGAGAAAGCAGAGAAAAAGTGTCTCCTGCAACCCGTTCCCTTGGTGCTAGATGAACGAACGTCTCTCCACTTGCTCAGTTCTGAGAGATAAGTGTGTGTGAAAGCCGTCCTTCACCTAGCTTGTTGGGAACACAAAGTTTCTTTTCAGTTGCAAACTCCATTCCATACATATATATGGGGAGGTACTAGCTCCAACTCGGTTTTACAGTGAAAACTGCAGGAACTTCAAACCGGCACTAGGAAACAGACTGAGAAAGCAGAGAAAAAGTGTCTCCTGCAACCCGTTCCCTTGGTGCTAGATGAACGAACGTCTCTCCACTTGCTCAGTTCTGAGAGATAAGTGTGTGTGAAAGCCGTCCTTCACCTAGCTTGTTGGGAACACAAAGTTTCTTTTCAGTTGCAAACTCCATTCCATACATATATATGGGGAGGTACTAGCTCCAACTCGGTTTTACAGTGAAAACTGCAGGAACTTCAAACCGGCACTAGGAAACAGACTGAGAAAGCAGAGAAAAAGTGTCTCCTGCAACCCGTTCCCTTGGTGCTAGATGAACGAACGTCTCTCCACTTGCTCAGTTCTGAGAGATAAGTGTGTGTGAAAGCCGTCCTTCACCTAGCTTGTTGGGAACACAAAGTTTCTTTTCAGTTGCAAACTCCATTCCATACATATATATGGGGAGGTACTAGCTCCAACTCGGTTTTACAGTGAAAACTGCAGGAACTTCAAACCGGCACTAGGAAACAGACTGAGAAAGCAGAGAAAAAGTGTCTCCTGCAACCCGTTCCCTTGGTGCTAGATGAACGAACGTCTCTCCACTTGCTCAGTTCTGAGAGATAAGTGTGTGTGAAAGCCGTCCTTCACCTAGCTTGTTGGGAACACAAAGTTTCTTTTCAGTTGCAAACTCCATTCCATACATATATATGGGGAGGTACTAGCTCCAACTCGGTTTTACAGTGAAAACTGCAGGAACTTCAAACCGGCACTAGGAAACAGACTGAGAAAGCAGAGAAAAAGTGTCTCCTGCAACCCGTTCCCTTGGTGCTAGATGAACGAACGTCTCTCCACTTGCTCAGTTCTGAGAGATAAGTGTGTGTGAAAGCCGTCCTTCACCTAGCTTGTTGGGAACACAAAGTTTCTTTTCAGTTGCAAACTCCATTCCATACATATATATGGGGAGGTACTAGCTCCAACTCGGTTTTACAGTGAAAACTGCAGGAACTTCAAACCGGCACTAGGAAACAGACTGAGAAAGCAGAGAAAAAGTGTCTCCTGCAACCCGTTCCCTTGGTGCTAGATGAACGAACGTCTCTCCACTTGCTCAGTTCTGAGAGATAAGTGTGTGTGAAAGCCGTCCTTCACCTAGCTTGTTGGGAACACAAAGTTTCTTTTCAGTTGCAAACTCCATTCCATACATATATATGGGGAGGTACTAGCTCCAACTCGGTTTTACAGTGAAAACTGCAGGAACTTCAAACCGGCACTAGGAAACAGACTGAGAAAGCAGAGAAAAAGTGTCTCCTGCAACCCGTTCCCTTGGTGCTAGATGAACGAACGTCTCTCCACTTGCTCAGTTCTGAGAGATAAGTGTGTGTGAAAGCCGTCCTTCACCTAGCTTGTTGGGAACACAAAGTTTCTTTTCAGTTGCAAACTCCATTCCATACATATATATGGGGAGGTACTAGCTCCAACTCGGTTTTACAGTGAAAACTGCAGGAACTTCAAACCGGCACTAGGAAACAGACTGAGAAAGCAGAGAAAAAGTGTCTCCTGCAACCCGTTCCCTTGGTGCTAGATGAACGAACGTCTCTCCACTTGCTCAGTTCTGAGAGATAAGTGTGTGTGAAAGCCGTCCTTCACCTAGCTTGTTGGGAACACAAAGTTTCTTTTCAGTTGCAAACTCCATTCCATACATATATATGGGGAGGTACTAGCTCCAACTCGGTTTTACAGTGAAAACTGCAGGAACTTCAAACCGGCACTAGGAAACAGACTGAGAAAGCAGAGAAAAAGTGTCTCCTGCAACCCGTTCCCTTGGTGCTAGATGAACGAACGTCTCTCCACTTGCTCAGTTCTGAGAGATAAGTGTGTGTGAAAGCCGTCCTTCACCTAGCTTGTTGGGAACACAAAGTTTCTTTTCAGTTGCAAACTCCATTCCATACATATATATGGGGAGGTACTAGCTCCAACTCGGTTTTACAGTGAAAACTGCAGGAACTTCAAACCGGCACTAGGAAACAGACTGAGAAAGCAGAGAAAAAGTGTCTCCTGCAACCCGTTCCCTTGGTGCTAGATGAACGAACGTCTCTCCACTTGCTCAGTTCTGAGAGATAAGTGTGTGTGAAAGCCGTCCTTCACCTAGCTTGTTGGGAACACAAAGTTTCTTTTCAGTTGCAAACTCCATTCCATACATATATATGGGGAGGTACTAGCTCCAACTCGGTTTTACAGTGAAAACTGCAGGAACTTCAAACCGGCACTAGGAAACAGACTGAGAAAGCAGAGAAAAAGTGTCTCCTGCAACCCGTTCCCTTGGTGCTAGATGAACGAACGTCTCTCCACTTGCTCAGTTCTGAGAGATAAGTGTGTGTGAAAGCCGTCCTTCACCTAGCTTGTTGGGAACACAAAGTTTCTTTTCAGTTGCAAACTCCATTCCATACATATATATGGGGAGGTACTAGCTCCAACTCGGTTTTACAGTGAAAACTGCAGGAACTTCAAACCGGCACTAGGAAACAGACTGAGAAAGCAGAGAAAAAGTGTCTCCTGCAACCCGTTCCCTTGGTGCTAGATGAACGAACGTCTCTCCACTTGCTCAGTTCTGAGAGATAAGTGTGTGTGAAAGCCGTCCTTCACCTAGCTTGTTGGGAACACAAAGTTTCTTTTCAGTTGCAAACTCCATTCCATACATATATATGGGGAGGTACTAGCTCCAACTCGGTTTTACAGTGAAAACTGCAGGAACTTCAAACCGGCACTAGGAAACAGACTGAGAAAGCAGAGAAAAAGTGTCTCCTGCAACCCGTTCCCTTGGTGCTAGATGAACGAACGTCTCTCCACTTGCTCAGTTCTGAGAGATAAGTGTGTGTGAAAGCCGTCCTTCACCTAGCTTGTTGGGAACACAAAGTTTCTTTTCAGTTGCAAACTCCATTCCATACATATATATGGGGAGGTACTAGCTCCAACTCGGTTTTACAGTGAAAACTGCAGGAACTTCAAACCGGCACTAGGAAACAGACTGAGAAAGCAGAGAAAAAGTGTCTCCTGCAACCCGTTCCCTTGGTGCTAGATGAACGAACGTCTCTCCACTTGCTCAGTTCTGAGAGATAAGTGTGTGTGAAAGCCGTCCTTCACCTAGCTTGTTGGGAACACAAAGTTTCTTTTCAGTTGCAAACTCCATTCCATACATATATATGGGGAGGTACTAGCTCCAACTCGGTTTTACAGTGAAAACTGCAGGAACTTCAAACCGGCACTAGGAAACAGACTGAGAAAGCAGAGAAAAAGTGTCTCCTGCAACCCGTTCCCTTGGTGCTAGATGAACGAACGTCTCTCCACTTGCTCAGTTCTGAGAGATAAGTGTGTGTGAAAGCCGTCCTTCACCTAGCTTGTTGGGAACACAAAGTTTCTTTTCAGTTGCAAACTCCATTCCATACATATATATGGGGAGGTACTAGCTCCAACTCGGTTTTACAGTGAAAACTGCAGGAACTTCAAACCGGCACTAGGAAACAGACTGAGAAAGCAGAGAAAAAGTGTCTCCTGCAACCCGTTCCCTTGGTGCTAGATGAACGAACGTCTCTCCACTTGCTCAGTTCTGAGAGATAAGTGTGTGTGAAAGCCGTCCTTCACCTAGCTTGTTGGGAACACAAAGTTTCTTTTCAGTTGCAAACTCCATTCCATACATATATATGGGGAGGTACTAGCTCCAACTCGGTTTTACAGTGAAAACTGCAGGAACTTCAAACCGGCACTAGGAAACAGACTGAGAAAGCAGAGAAAAAGTGTCTCCTGCAACCCGTTCCCTTGGTGCTAGATGAACGAACGTCTCTCCACTTGCTCAGTTCTGAGAGATAAGTGTGTGTGAAAGCCGTCCTTCACCTAGCTTGTTGGGAACACAAAGTTTCTTTTCAGTTGCAAACTCCATTCCATACATATATATGGGGAGGTACTAGCTCCAACTCGGTTTTACAGTGAAAACTGCAGGAACTTCAAACCGGCACTAGGAAACAGACTGAGAAAGCAGAGAAAAAGTGTCTCCTGCAACCCGTTCCCTTGGTGCTAGATGAACGAACGTCTCTCCACTTGCTCAGTTCTGAGAGATAAGTGTGTGTGAAAGCCGTCCTTCACCTAGCTTGTTGGGAACACAAAGTTTCTTTTCAGTTGCAAACTCCATTCCATACATATATATGGGGAGGTACTAGCTCCAACTCGGTTTTACAGTGAAAACTGCAGGAACTTCAAACCGGCACTAGGAAACAGACTGAGAAAGCAGAGAAAAAGTGTCTCCTGCAACCCGTTCCCTTGGTGCTAGATGAACGAACGTCTCTCCACTTGCTCAGTTCTGAGAGATAAGTGTGTGTGAAAGCCGTCCTTCACCTAGCTTGTTGGGAACACAAAGTTTCTTTTCAGTTGCAAACTCCATTCCATACATATATATGGGGAGGTACTAGCTCCAACTCGGTTTTACAGTGAAAACTGCAGGAACTTCAAACCGGCACTAGGAAACAGACTGAGAAAGCAGAGAAAAAGTGTCTCCTGCAACCCGTTCCCTTGGTGCTAGATGAACGAACGTCTCTCCACTTGCTCAGTTCTGAGAGATAAGTGTGTGTGAAAGCCGTCCTTCACCTAGCTTGTTGGGAACACAAAGTTTCTTTTCAGTTGCAAACTCCATTCCATACATATATATGGGGAGGTACTAGCTCCAACTCGGTTTTACAGTGAAAACTGCAGGAACTTCAAACCGGCACTAGGAAACAGACTGAGAAAGCAGAGAAAAAGTGTCTCCTGCAACCCGTTCCCTTGGTGCTAGATGAACGAACGTCTCTCCACTTGCTCAGTTCTGAGAGATAAGTGTGTGTGAAAGCCGTCCTTCACCTAGCTTGTTGGGAACACAAAGTTTCTTTTCAGTTGCAAACTCCATTCCATACATATATATGGGGAGGTACTAGCTCCAACTCGGTTTTACAGTGAAAACTGCAGGAACTTCAAACCGGCACTAGGAAACAGACTGAGAAAGCAGAGAAAAAGTGTCTCCTGCAACCCGTTCCCTTGGTGCTAGATGAACGAACGTCTCTCCACTTGCTCAGTTCTGAGAGATAAGTGTGTGTGAAAGCCGTCCTTCACCTAGCTTGTTGGGAACACAAAGTTTCTTTTCAGTTGCAAACTCCATTCCATACATATATATGGGGAGGTACTAGCTCCAACTCGGTTTTACAGTGAAAACTGCAGGAACTTCAAACCGGCACTAGGAAACAGACTGAGAAAGCAGAGAAAAAGTGTCTCCTGCAACCCGTTCCCTTGGTGCTAGATGAACGAACGTCTCTCCACTTGCTCAGTTCTGAGAGATAAGTGTGTGTGAAAGCCGTCCTTCACCTAGCTTGTTGGGAACACAAAGTTTCTTTTCAGTTGCAAACTCCATTCCATACATATATATGGGGAGGTACTAGCTCCAACTCGGTTTTACAGTGAAAACTGCAGGAACTTCAAACCGGCACTAGGAAACAGACTGAGAAAGCAGAGAAAAAGTGTCTCCTGCAACCCGTTCCCTTGGTGCTAGATGAACGAACGTCTCTCCACTTGCTCAGTTCTGAGAGATAAGTGTGTGTGAAAGCCGTCCTTCACCTAGCTTGTTGGGAACACAAAGTTTCTTTTCAGTTGCAAACTCCATTCCATACATATATATGGGGAGGTACTAGCTCCAACTCGGTTTTACAGTGAAAACTGCAGGAACTTCAAACCGGCACTAGGAAACAGACTGAGAAAGCAGAGAAAAAGTGTCTCCTGCAACCCGTTCCCTTGGTGCTAGATGAACGAACGTCTCTCCACTTGCTCAGTTCTGAGAGATAAGTGTGTGTGAAAGCCGTCCTTCACCTAGCTTGTTGGGAACACAAAGTTTCTTTTCAGTTGCAAACTCCATTCCATACATATATATGGGGAGGTACTAGCTCCAACTCGGTTTTACAGTGAAAACTGCAGGAACTTCAAACCGGCACTAGGAAACAGACTGAGAAAGCAGAGAAAAAGTGTCTCCTGCAACCCGTTCCCTTGGTGCTAGATGAACGAACGTCTCTCCACTTGCTCAGTTCTGAGAGATAAGTGTGTGTGAAAGCCGTCCTTCACCTAGCTTGTTGGGAACACAAAGTTTCTTTTCAGTTGCAAACTCCATTCCATACATATATATGGGGAGGTACTAGCTCCAACTCGGTTTTACAGTGAAAACTGCAGGAACTTCAAACCGGCACTAGGAAACAGACTGAGAAAGCAGAGAAAAAGTGTCTCCTGCAACCCGTTCCCTTGGTGCTAGATGAACGAACGTCTCTCCACTTGCTCAGTTCTGAGAGATAAGTGTGTGTGAAAGCCGTCCTTCACCTAGCTTGTTGGGAACACAAAGTTTCTTTTCAGTTGCAAACTCCATTCCATACATATATATGGGGAGGTACTAGCTCCAACTCGGTTTTACAGTGAAAACTGCAGGAACTTCAAACCGGCACTAGGAAACAGACTGAGAAAGCAGAGAAAAAGTGTCTCCTGCAACCCGTTCCCTTGGTGCTAGATGAACGAACGTCTCTCCACTTGCTCAGTTCTGAGAGATAAGTGTGTGTGAAAGCCGTCCTTCACCTAGCTTGTTGGGAACACAAAGTTTCTTTTCAGTTGCAAACTCCATTCCATACATATATATGGGGAGGTACTAGCTCCAACTCGGTTTTACAGTGAAAACTGCAGGAACTTCAAACCGGCACTAGGAAACAGACTGAGAAAGCAGAGAAAAAGTGTCTCCTGCAACCCGTTCCCTTGGTGCTAGATGAACGAACGTCTCTCCACTTGCTCAGTTCTGAGAGATAAGTGTGTGTGAAAGCCGTCCTTCACCTAGCTTGTTGGGAACACAAAGTTTCTTTTCAGTTGCAAACTCCATTCCATACATATATATGGGGAGGTACTAGCTCCAACTCGGTTTTACAGTGAAAACTGCAGGAACTTCAAACCGGCACTAGGAAACAGACTGAGAAAGCAGAGAAAAAGTGTCTCCTGCAACCCGTTCCCTTGGTGCTAGATGAACGAACGTCTCTCCACTTGCTCAGTTCTGAGAGATAAGTGTGTGTGAAAGCCGTCCTTCACCTAGCTTGTTGGGAACACAAAGTTTCTTTTCAGTTGCAAACTCCATTCCATACATATATATGGGGAGGTACTAGCTCCAACTCGGTTTTACAGTGAAAACTGCAGGAACTTCAAACCGGCACTAGGAAACAGACTGAGAAAGCAGAGAAAAAGTGTCTCCTGCAACCCGTTCCCTTGGTGCTAGATGAACGAACGTCTCTCCACTTGCTCAGTTCTGAGAGATAAGTGTGTGTGAAAGCCGTCCTTCACCTAGCTTGTTGGGAACACAAAGTTTCTTTTCAGTTGCAAACTCCATTCCATACATATATATGGGGAGGTACTAGCTCCAACTCGGTTTTACAGTGAAAACTGCAGGAACTTCAAACCGGCACTAGGAAACAGACTGAGAAAGCAGAGAAAAAGTGTCTCCTGCAACCCGTTCCCTTGGTGCTAGATGAACGAACGTCTCTCCACTTGCTCAGTTCTGAGAGATAAGTGTGTGTGAAAGCCGTCCTTCACCTAGCTTGTTGGGAACACAAAGTTTCTTTTCAGTTGCAAACTCCATTCCATACATATATATGGGGAGGTACTAGCTCCAACTCGGTTTTACAGTGAAAACTGCAGGAACTTCAAACCGGCACTAGGAAACAGACTGAGAAAGCAGAGAAAAAGTGTCTCCTGCAACCCGTTCCCTTGGTGCTAGATGAACGAACGTCTCTCCACTTGCTCAGTTCTGAGAGATAAGTGTGTGTGAAAGCCGTCCTTCACCTAGCTTGTTGGGAACACAAAGTTTCTTTTCAGTTGCAAACTCCATTCCATACATATATATGGGGAGGTACTAGCTCCAACTCGGTTTTACAGTGAAAACTGCAGGAACTTCAAACCGGCACTAGGAAACAGACTGAGAAAGCAGAGAAAAAGTGTCTCCTGCAACCCGTTCCCTTGGTGCTAGATGAACGAACGTCTCTCCACTTGCTCAGTTCTGAGAGATAAGTGTGTGTGAAAGCCGTCCTTCACCTAGCTTGTTGGGAACACAAAGTTTCTTTTCAGTTGCAAACTCCATTCCATACATATATATGGGGAGGTACTAGCTCCAACTCGGTTTTACAGTGAAAACTGCAGGAACTTCAAACCGGCACTAGGAAACAGACTGAGAAAGCAGAGAAAAAGTGTCTCCTGCAACCCGTTCCCTTGGTGCTAGATGAACGAACGTCTCTCCACTTGCTCAGTTCTGAGAGATAAGTGTGTGTGAAAGCCGTCCTTCACCTAGCTTGTTGGGAACACAAAGTTTCTTTTCAGTTGCAAACTCCATTCCATACATATATATGGGGAGGTACTAGCTCCAACTCGGTTTTACAGTGAAAACTGCAGGAACTTCAAACCGGCACTAGGAAACAGACTGAGAAAGCAGAGAAAAAGTGTCTCCTGCAACCCGTTCCCTTGGTGCTAGATGAACGAACGTCTCTCCACTTGCTCAGTTCTGAGAGATAAGTGTGTGTGAAAGCCGTCCTTCACCTAGCTTGTTGGGAACACAAAGTTTCTTTTCAGTTGCAAACTCCATTCCATACATATATATGGGGAGGTACTAGCTCCAACTCGGTTTTACAGTGAAAACTGCAGGAACTTCAAACCGGCACTAGGAAACAGACTGAGAAAGCAGAGAAAAAGTGTCTCCTGCAACCCGTTCCCTTGGTGCTAGATGAACGAACGTCTCTCCACTTGCTCAGTTCTGAGAGATAAGTGTGTGTGAAAGCCGTCCTTCACCTAGCTTGTTGGGAACACAAAGTTTCTTTTCAGTTGCAAACTCCATTCCATACATATATATGGGGAGGTACTAGCTCCAACTCGGTTTTACAGTGAAAACTGCAGGAACTTCAAACCGGCACTAGGAAACAGACTGAGAAAGCAGAGAAAAAGTGTCTCCTGCAACCCGTTCCCTTGGTGCTAGATGAACGAACGTCTCTCCACTTGCTCAGTTCTGAGAGATAAGTGTGTGTGAAAGCCGTCCTTCACCTAGCTTGTTGGGAACACAAAGTTTCTTTTCAGTTGCAAACTCCATTCCATACATATATATGGGGAGGTACTAGCTCCAACTCGGTTTTACAGTGAAAACTGCAGGAACTTCAAACCGGCACTAGGAAACAGACTGAGAAAGCAGAGAAAAAGTGTCTCCTGCAACCCGTTCCCTTGGTGCTAGATGAACGAACGTCTCTCCACTTGCTCAGTTCTGAGAGATAAGTGTGTGTGAAAGCCGTCCTTCACCTAGCTTGTTGGGAACACAAAGTTTCTTTTCAGTTGCAAACTCCATTCCATACATATATATGGGGAGGTACTAGCTCCAACTCGGTTTTACAGTGAAAACTGCAGGAACTTCAAACCGGCACTAGGAAACAGACTGAGAAAGCAGAGAAAAAGTGTCTCCTGCAACCCGTTCCCTTGGTGCTAGATGAACGAACGTCTCTCCACTTGCTCAGTTCTGAGAGATAAGTGTGTGTGAAAGCCGTCCTTCACCTAGCTTGTTGGGAACACAAAGTTTCTTTTCAGTTGCAAACTCCATTCCATACATATATATGGGGAGGTACTAGCTCCAACTCGGTTTTACAGTGAAAACTGCAGGAACTTCAAACCGGCACTAGGAAACAGACTGAGAAAGCAGAGAAAAAGTGTCTCCTGCAACCCGTTCCCTTGGTGCTAGATGAACGAACGTCTCTCCACTTGCTCAGTTCTGAGAGATAAGTGTGTGTGAAAGCCGTCCTTCACCTAGCTTGTTGGGAACACAAAGTTTCTTTTCAGTTGCAAACTCCATTCCATACATATATATGGGGAGGTACTAGCTCCAACTCGGTTTTACAGTGAAAACTGCAGGAACTTCAAACCGGCACTAGGAAACAGACTGAGAAAGCAGAGAAAAAGTGTCTCCTGCAACCCGTTCCCTTGGTGCTAGATGAACGAACGTCTCTCCACTTGCTCAGTTCTGAGAGATAAGTGTGTGTGAAAGCCGTCCTTCACCTAGCTTGTTGGGAACACAAAGTTTCTTTTCAGTTGCAAACTCCATTCCATACATATATATGGGGAGGTACTAGCTCCAACTCGGTTTTACAGTGAAAACTGCAGGAACTTCAAACCGGCACTAGGAAACAGACTGAGAAAGCAGAGAAAAAGTGTCTCCTGCAACCCGTTCCCTTGGTGCTAGATGAACGAACGTCTCTCCACTTGCTCAGTTCTGAGAGATAAGTGTGTGTGAAAGCCGTCCTTCACCTAGCTTGTTGGGAACACAAAGTTTCTTTTCAGTTGCAAACTCCATTCCATACATATATATGGGGAGGTACTAGCTCCAACTCGGTTTTACAGTGAAAACTGCAGGAACTTCAAACCGGCACTAGGAAACAGACTGAGAAAGCAGAGAAAAAGTGTCTCCTGCAACCCGTTCCCTTGGTGCTAGATGAACGAACGTCTCTCCACTTGCTCAGTTCTGAGAGATAAGTGTGTGTGAAAGCCGTCCTTCACCTAGCTTGTTGGGAACACAAAGTTTCTTTTCAGTTGCAAACTCCATTCCATACATATATATGGGGAGGTACTAGCTCCAACTCGGTTTTACAGTGAAAACTGCAGGAACTTCAAACCGGCACTAGGAAACAGACTGAGAAAGCAGAGAAAAAGTGTCTCCTGCAACCCGTTCCCTTGGTGCTAGATGAACGAACGTCTCTCCACTTGCTCAGTTCTGAGAGATAAGTGTGTGTGAAAGCCGTCCTTCACCTAGCTTGTTGGGAACACAAAGTTTCTTTTCAGTTGCAAACTCCATTCCATACATATATATGGGGAGGTACTAGCTCCAACTCGGTTTTACAGTGAAAACTGCAGGAACTTCAAACCGGCACTAGGAAACAGACTGAGAAAGCAGAGAAAAAGTGTCTCCTGCAACCCGTTCCCTTGGTGCTAGATGAACGAACGTCTCTCCACTTGCTCAGTTCTGAGAGATAAGTGTGTGTGAAAGCCGTCCTTCACCTAGCTTGTTGGGAACACAAAGTTTCTTTTCAGTTGCAAACTCCATTCCATACATATATATGGGGAGGTACTAGCTCCAACTCGGTTTTACAGTGAAAACTGCAGGAACTTCAAACCGGCACTAGGAAACAGACTGAGAAAGCAGAGAAAAAGTGTCTCCTGCAACCCGTTCCCTTGGTGCTAGATGAACGAACGTCTCTCCACTTGCTCAGTTCTGAGAGATAAGTGTGTGTGAAAGCCGTCCTTCACCTAGCTTGTTGGGAACACAAAGTTTCTTTTCAGTTGCAAACTCCATTCCATACATATATATGGGGAGGTACTAGCTCCAACTCGGTTTTACAGTGAAAACTGCAGGAACTTCAAACCGGCACTAGGAAACAGACTGAGAAAGCAGAGAAAAAGTGTCTCCTGCAACCCGTTCCCTTGGTGCTAGATGAACGAACGTCTCTCCACTTGCTCAGTTCTGAGAGATAAGTGTGTGTGAAAGCCGTCCTTCACCTAGCTTGTTGGGAACACAAAGTTTCTTTTCAGTTGCAAACTCCATTCCATACATATATATGGGGAGGTACTAGCTCCAACTCGGTTTTACAGTGAAAACTGCAGGAACTTCAAACCGGCACTAGGAAACAGACTGAGAAAGCAGAGAAAAAGTGTCTCCTGCAACCCGTTCCCTTGGTGCTAGATGAACGAACGTCTCTCCACTTGCTCAGTTCTGAGAGATAAGTGTGTGTGAAAGCCGTCCTTCACCTAGCTTGTTGGGAACACAAAGTTTCTTTTCAGTTGCAAACTCCATTCCATACATATATATGGGGAGGTACTAGCTCCAACTCGGTTTTACAGTGAAAACTGCAGGAACTTCAAACCGGCACTAGGAAACAGACTGAGAAAGCAGAGAAAAAGTGTCTCCTGCAACCCGTTCCCTTGGTGCTAGATGAACGAACGTCTCTCCACTTGCTCAGTTCTGAGAGATAAGTGTGTGTGAAAGCCGTCCTTCACCTAGCTTGTTGGGAACACAAAGTTTCTTTTCAGTTGCAAACTCCATTCCATACATATATATGGGGAGGTACTAGCTCCAACTCGGTTTTACAGTGAAAACTGCAGGAACTTCAAACCGGCACTAGGAAACAGACTGAGAAAGCAGAGAAAAAGTGTCTCCTGCAACCCGTTCCCTTGGTGCTAGATGAACGAACGTCTCTCCACTTGCTCAGTTCTGAGAGATAAGTGTGTGTGAAAGCCGTCCTTCACCTAGCTTGTTGGGAACACAAAGTTTCTTTTCAGTTGCAAACTCCATTCCATACATATATATGGGGAGGTACTAGCTCCAACTCGGTTTTACAGTGAAAACTGCAGGAACTTCAAACCGGCACTAGGAAACAGACTGAGAAAGCAGAGAAAAAGTGTCTCCTGCAACCCGTTCCCTTGGTGCTAGATGAACGAACGTCTCTCCACTTGCTCAGTTCTGAGAGATAAGTGTGTGTGAAAGCCGTCCTTCACCTAGCTTGTTGGGAACACAAAGTTTCTTTTCAGTTGCAAACTCCATTCCATACATATATATGGGGAGGTACTAGCTCCAACTCGGTTTTACAGTGAAAACTGCAGGAACTTCAAACCGGCACTAGGAAACAGACTGAGAAAGCAGAGAAAAAGTGTCTCCTGCAACCCGTTCCCTTGGTGCTAGATGAACGAACGTCTCTCCACTTGCTCAGTTCTGAGAGATAAGTGTGTGTGAAAGCCGTCCTTCACCTAGCTTGTTGGGAACACAAAGTTTCTTTTCAGTTGCAAACTCCATTCCATACATATATATGGGGAGGTACTAGCTCCAACTCGGTTTTACAGTGAAAACTGCAGGAACTTCAAACCGGCACTAGGAAACAGACTGAGAAAGCAGAGAAAAAGTGTCTCCTGCAACCCGTTCCCTTGGTGCTAGATGAACGAACGTCTCTCCACTTGCTCAGTTCTGAGAGATAAGTGTGTGTGAAAGCCGTCCTTCACCTAGCTTGTTGGGAACACAAAGTTTCTTTTCAGTTGCAAACTCCATTCCATACATATATATGGGGAGGTACTAGCTCCAACTCGGTTTTACAGTGAAAACTGCAGGAACTTCAAACCGGCACTAGGAAACAGACTGAGAAAGCAGAGAAAAAGTGTCTCCTGCAACCCGTTCCCTTGGTGCTAGATGAACGAACGTCTCTCCACTTGCTCAGTTCTGAGAGATAAGTGTGTGTGAAAGCCGTCCTTCACCTAGCTTGTTGGGAACACAAAGTTTCTTTTCAGTTGCAAACTCCATTCCATACATATATATGGGGAGGTACTAGCTCCAACTCGGTTTTACAGTGAAAACTGCAGGAACTTCAAACCGGCACTAGGAAACAGACTGAGAAAGCAGAGAAAAAGTGTCTCCTGCAACCCGTTCCCTTGGTGCTAGATGAACGAACGTCTCTCCACTTGCTCAGTTCTGAGAGATAAGTGTGTGTGAAAGCCGTCCTTCACCTAGCTTGTTGGGAACACAAAGTTTCTTTTCAGTTGCAAACTCCATTCCATACATATATATGGGGAGGTACTAGCTCCAACTCGGTTTTACAGTGAAAACTGCAGGAACTTCAAACCGGCACTAGGAAACAGACTGAGAAAGCAGAGAAAAAGTGTCTCCTGCAACCCGTTCCCTTGGTGCTAGATGAACGAACGTCTCTCCACTTGCTCAGTTCTGAGAGATAAGTGTGTGTGAAAGCCGTCCTTCACCTAGCTTGTTGGGAACACAAAGTTTCTTTTCAGTTGCAAACTCCATTCCATACATATATATGGGGAGGTACTAGCTCCAACTCGGTTTTACAGTGAAAACTGCAGGAACTTCAAACCGGCACTAGGAAACAGACTGAGAAAGCAGAGAAAAAGTGTCTCCTGCAACCCGTTCCCTTGGTGCTAGATGAACGAACGTCTCTCCACTTGCTCAGTTCTGAGAGATAAGTGTGTGTGAAAGCCGTCCTTCACCTAGCTTGTTGGGAACACAAAGTTTCTTTTCAGTTGCAAACTCCATTCCATACATATATATGGGGAGGTACTAGCTCCAACTCGGTTTTACAGTGAAAACTGCAGGAACTTCAAACCGGCACTAGGAAACAGACTGAGAAAGCAGAGAAAAAGTGTCTCCTGCAACCCGTTCCCTTGGTGCTAGATGAACGAACGTCTCTCCACTTGCTCAGTTCTGAGAGATAAGTGTGTGTGAAAGCCGTCCTTCACCTAGCTTGTTGGGAACACAAAGTTTCTTTTCAGTTGCAAACTCCATTCCATACATATATATGGGGAGGTACTAGCTCCAACTCGGTTTTACAGTGAAAACTGCAGGAACTTCAAACCGGCACTAGGAAACAGACTGAGAAAGCAGAGAAAAAGTGTCTCCTGCAACCCGTTCCCTTGGTGCTAGATGAACGAACGTCTCTCCACTTGCTCAGTTCTGAGAGATAAGTGTGTGTGAAAGCCGTCCTTCACCTAGCTTGTTGGGAACACAAAGTTTCTTTTCAGTTGCAAACTCCATTCCATACATATATATGGGGAGGTACTAGCTCCAACTCGGTTTTACAGTGAAAACTGCAGGAACTTCAAACCGGCACTAGGAAACAGACTGAGAAAGCAGAGAAAAAGTGTCTCCTGCAACCCGTTCCCTTGGTGCTAGATGAACGAACGTCTCTCCACTTGCTCAGTTCTGAGAGATAAGTGTGTGTGAAAGCCGTCCTTCACCTAGCTTGTTGGGAACACAAAGTTTCTTTTCAGTTGCAAACTCCATTCCATACATATATATGGGGAGGTACTAGCTCCAACTCGGTTTTACAGTGAAAACTGCAGGAACTTCAAACCGGCACTAGGAAACAGACTGAGAAAGCAGAGAAAAAGTGTCTCCTGCAACCCGTTCCCTTGGTGCTAGATGAACGAACGTCTCTCCACTTGCTCAGTTCTGAGAGATAAGTGTGTGTGAAAGCCGTCCTTCACCTAGCTTGTTGGGAACACAAAGTTTCTTTTCAGTTGCAAACTCCATTCCATACATATATATGGGGAGGTACTAGCTCCAACTCGGTTTTACAGTGAAAACTGCAGGAACTTCAAACCGGCACTAGGAAACAGACTGAGAAAGCAGAGAAAAAGTGTCTCCTGCAACCCGTTCCCTTGGTGCTAGATGAACGAACGTCTCTCCACTTGCTCAGTTCTGAGAGATAAGTGTGTGTGAAAGCCGTCCTTCACCTAGCTTGTTGGGAACACAAAGTTTCTTTTCAGTTGCAAACTCCATTCCATACATATATATGGGGAGGTACTAGCTCCAACTCGGTTTTACAGTGAAAACTGCAGGAACTTCAAACCGGCACTAGGAAACAGACTGAGAAAGCAGAGAAAAAGTGTCTCCTGCAACCCGTTCCCTTGGTGCTAGATGAACGAACGTCTCTCCACTTGCTCAGTTCTGAGAGATAAGTGTGTGTGAAAGCCGTCCTTCACCTAGCTTGTTGGGAACACAAAGTTTCTTTTCAGTTGCAAACTCCATTCCATACATATATATGGGGAGGTACTAGCTCCAACTCGGTTTTACAGTGAAAACTGCAGGAACTTCAAACCGGCACTAGGAAACAGACTGAGAAAGCAGAGAAAAAGTGTCTCCTGCAACCCGTTCCCTTGGTGCTAGATGAACGAACGTCTCTCCACTTGCTCAGTTCTGAGAGATAAGTGTGTGTGAAAGCCGTCCTTCACCTAGCTTGTTGGGAACACAAAGTTTCTTTTCAGTTGCAAACTCCATTCCATACATATATATGGGGAGGTACTAGCTCCAACTCGGTTTTACAGTGAAAACTGCAGGAACTTCAAACCGGCACTAGGAAACAGACTGAGAAAGCAGAGAAAAAGTGTCTCCTGCAACCCGTTCCCTTGGTGCTAGATGAACGAACGTCTCTCCACTTGCTCAGTTCTGAGAGATAAGTGTGTGTGAAAGCCGTCCTTCACCTAGCTTGTTGGGAACACAAAGTTTCTTTTCAGTTGCAAACTCCATTCCATACATATATATGGGGAGGTACTAGCTCCAACTCGGTTTTACAGTGAAAACTGCAGGAACTTCAAACCGGCACTAGGAAACAGACTGAGAAAGCAGAGAAAAAGTGTCTCCTGCAACCCGTTCCCTTGGTGCTAGATGAACGAACGTCTCTCCACTTGCTCAGTTCTGAGAGATAAGTGTGTGTGAAAGCCGTCCTTCACCTAGCTTGTTGGGAACACAAAGTTTCTTTTCAGTTGCAAACTCCATTCCATACATATATATGGGGAGGTACTAGCTCCAACTCGGTTTTACAGTGAAAACTGCAGGAACTTCAAACCGGCACTAGGAAACAGACTGAGAAAGCAGAGAAAAAGTGTCTCCTGCAACCCGTTCCCTTGGTGCTAGATGAACGAACGTCTCTCCACTTGCTCAGTTCTGAGAGATAAGTGTGTGTGAAAGCCGTCCTTCACCTAGCTTGTTGGGAACACAAAGTTTCTTTTCAGTTGCAAACTCCATTCCATACATATATATGGGGAGGTACTAGCTCCAACTCGGTTTTACAGTGAAAACTGCAGGAACTTCAAACCGGCACTAGGAAACAGACTGAGAAAGCAGAGAAAAAGTGTCTCCTGCAACCCGTTCCCTTGGTGCTAGATGAACGAACGTCTCTCCACTTGCTCAGTTCTGAGAGATAAGTGTGTGTGAAAGCCGTCCTTCACCTAGCTTGTTGGGAACACAAAGTTTCTTTTCAGTTGCAAACTCCATTCCATACATATATATGGGGAGGTACTAGCTCCAACTCGGTTTTACAGTGAAAACTGCAGGAACTTCAAACCGGCACTAGGAAACAGACTGAGAAAGCAGAGAAAAAGTGTCTCCTGCAACCCGTTCCCTTGGTGCTAGATGAACGAACGTCTCTCCACTTGCTCAGTTCTGAGAGATAAGTGTGTGTGAAAGCCGTCCTTCACCTAGCTTGTTGGGAACACAAAGTTTCTTTTCAGTTGCAAACTCCATTCCATACATATATATGGGGAGGTACTAGCTCCAACTCGGTTTTACAGTGAAAACTGCAGGAACTTCAAACCGGCACTAGGAAACAGACTGAGAAAGCAGAGAAAAAGTGTCTCCTGCAACCCGTTCCCTTGGTGCTAGATGAACGAACGTCTCTCCACTTGCTCAGTTCTGAGAGATAAGTGTGTGTGAAAGCCGTCCTTCACCTAGCTTGTTGGGAACACAAAGTTTCTTTTCAGTTGCAAACTCCATTCCATACATATATATGGGGAGGTACTAGCTCCAACTCGGTTTTACAGTGAAAACTGCAGGAACTTCAAACCGGCACTAGGAAACAGACTGAGAAAGCAGAGAAAAAGTGTCTCCTGCAACCCGTTCCCTTGGTGCTAGATGAACGAACGTCTCTCCACTTGCTCAGTTCTGAGAGATAAGTGTGTGTGAAAGCCGTCCTTCACCTAGCTTGTTGGGAACACAAAGTTTCTTTTCAGTTGCAAACTCCATTCCATACATATATATGGGGAGGTACTAGCTCCAACTCGGTTTTACAGTGAAAACTGCAGGAACTTCAAACCGGCACTAGGAAACAGACTGAGAAAGCAGAGAAAAAGTGTCTCCTGCAACCCGTTCCCTTGGTGCTAGATGAACGAACGTCTCTCCACTTGCTCAGTTCTGAGAGATAAGTGTGTGTGAAAGCCGTCCTTCACCTAGCTTGTTGGGAACACAAAGTTTCTTTTCAGTTGCAAACTCCATTCCATACATATATATGGGGAGGTACTAGCTCCAACTCGGTTTTACAGTGAAAACTGCAGGAACTTCAAACCGGCACTAGGAAACAGACTGAGAAAGCAGAGAAAAAGTGTCTCCTGCAACCCGTTCCCTTGGTGCTAGATGAACGAACGTCTCTCCACTTGCTCAGTTCTGAGAGATAAGTGTGTGTGAAAGCCGTCCTTCACCTAGCTTGTTGGGAACACAAAGTTTCTTTTCAGTTGCAAACTCCATTCCATACATATATATGGGGAGGTACTAGCTCCAACTCGGTTTTACAGTGAAAACTGCAGGAACTTCAAACCGGCACTAGGAAACAGACTGAGAAAGCAGAGAAAAAGTGTCTCCTGCAACCCGTTCCCTTGGTGCTAGATGAACGAACGTCTCTCCACTTGCTCAGTTCTGAGAGATAAGTGTGTGTGAAAGCCGTCCTTCACCTAGCTTGTTGGGAACACAAAGTTTCTTTTCAGTTGCAAACTCCATTCCATACATATATATGGGGAGGTACTAGCTCCAACTCGGTTTTACAGTGAAAACTGCAGGAACTTCAAACCGGCACTAGGAAACAGACTGAGAAAGCAGAGAAAAAGTGTCTCCTGCAACCCGTTCCCTTGGTGCTAGATGAACGAACGTCTCTCCACTTGCTCAGTTCTGAGAGATAAGTGTGTGTGAAAGCCGTCCTTCACCTAGCTTGTTGGGAACACAAAGTTTCTTTTCAGTTGCAAACTCCATTCCATACATATATATGGGGAGGTACTAGCTCCAACTCGGTTTTACAGTGAAAACTGCAGGAACTTCAAACCGGCACTAGGAAACAGACTGAGAAAGCAGAGAAAAAGTGTCTCCTGCAACCCGTTCCCTTGGTGCTAGATGAACGAACGTCTCTCCACTTGCTCAGTTCTGAGAGATAAGTGTGTGTGAAAGCCGTCCTTCACCTAGCTTGTTGGGAACACAAAGTTTCTTTTCAGTTGCAAACTCCATTCCATACATATATATGGGGAGGTACTAGCTCCAACTCGGTTTTACAGTGAAAACTGCAGGAACTTCAAACCGGCACTAGGAAACAGACTGAGAAAGCAGAGAAAAGTGTCTCCTGCAACCCGTTCCCTTGGTGCTAGATGAACGAACGTCTCTCCACTTGCTCAGTTCTGAGAGATAAGTGTGTGTGAAAGCCGTCCTTCACCTAGCTTGTTGGGAACACAAAGTTTCTTTTCAGTTGCAAACTCCATTCCATACATATATATGGGGAGGTACTAGCTCCAACTCGGTTTTACAGTGAAACTGCAGGAACTTCAAACCGGCACTAGGAAACAGACTGAGAAAGCAGAGAAAAAGTGTCTCCTGCAACCCGTTCCCTTGGTGCTAGATGAACGAACGTCTCTCCACTTGCTCAGTTCTGAGAGATAAGTGTGTGTGAAAGCCGTCCTTCACCTAGCTTGTTGGGAACACAAAGTTTCTTTTCAGTTGCAAACTCCATTCCATACATATATATGGGGAGGGTACTAGCTCCAACTCGGTTTTACAGTGAAAACTGCAGGAACTTCAAACCGGCACTAGGAAACAGACTGAGAAAGCAGAGAAAAAGTGTCTCCTGCAAACCGTTCCCTTGGTGCTAGATGAACGAACGTCTCTCCACTTGCTCAGTTCTGAGATATAAGTGTATGCGAAAGCCGTCCTTCAATTA
>NW_022588045.1:0-26014 GCF_009834535.1 Camelus ferus | reverse complement strand
GCTCAATCTGAGAGATAAGTGTGTGTGAAAGCCGTCCCTACACTTTAGCTTTTTGGGAACACAAAGTTTCTTTTCAGTTGAAACTCCACTCCATACATATATATGGGGAGGTACTAGCTCCATCTCTGTTTTACAGTGAAAACTGCAGGAACATCAAACCGGCACTAGGAAACAGACTGAGAAACCAGAGAAAAGTTACTCCTGCAACACGTTCCTTTTGTGCTTGATGAACGAACGTCTCTCCACATGCTCAGTTCTGAGTGATAAGTGTGTGTGAAAGCCGTCCTTCACTTAGCTTTTTGGGAACACAAAGTTCCTTTTCAGTTGATACTCCACTCCATACTTATATATGGGGAGGTACTAGCTCCAAATCGGTTTTACAATGAATACTGCTTGAACTTTAAACCGGCAACAGGAAACAGACTGAGAAACCAGAGTAAAACTTTCTCCTGCAACCCGTTCTTTGTGCTAGATGAACGAACGTCTCTCCACATGCTCAGTTCTGAGAGATAAGTGTGTGTGAAACCCGTCCTTCACCTAGCTTGTTGGGAACAAAAAGGTTCTTTTCACTTGCAAATTCACTCCATACATATATATGGGGAGGTACTAGCTCCAACACGGTTTTACAGTGAAAATTGCAGGAACTTCAAACCGACACTAGGAAACACACTGAGAATCCAGAGTAAAAGTTTCTCATGCAACTCGTTCCGTTTGTGCTAGATGAAAGAACGTCTCTCCACATGCTCAGTTCTGAGGGATATGTTTGTGTGAAAGCCGTCCTTCACCTAGCTTCTTTGGAATATAAAGTTTCTTTTCAGTTGCAAACTCCACTCCATACATATATATGGGTTGGGACAAGCTCCAACTCGGTTTTACAGTGAAAACTGCAGGAACTTCAAACAGGCCACAGGATACAGGCTGAGAAACCAGAGTAAAAGTTTCTCCTGCAACCGGTTCCCTTTGTGCTGGATGAATGAACGTCTCTCCACATGCTCAGTTCTGAGAGATAAGTGTGTGTGAAAGCCGTACTTCACATAGCTTGTTGGGAACACAAAGTTTCTTTTCAGTTGCAAACTCCACTCCATACATATATATGGGTAGGTACAAGCTCCAACTCGTTTTTACAGTGAAAACTGCAGGAACATCAAACCGGCACTAGGAAACAGACTGAGAAATCAGATTAAAAGTTTCTCCTTCAACACGTTCCCTTTGTGCTAGATGAACGAAAGTCTCTCCTCATGCTCAGTTCTGAGAGATAAGGGTGTGTGAAAGCCGTCCTACACCTAGCTTGTTGGGAACACAAAGTTTCTATTCAGTTGCAAACTCCAATCCATACATATATATGGGGAGGTACTAGCTCCAACTCGGTTTTACAGTGAAAACTGCAGGAACTTCAAACCGGCACTAGGAAACAGACTGAGAAACCAGAGTAAAAGTTTCTCCTGCAACCCGTTCCCTTTGTGCTAGATGAACGAACGTCTCTCCACATGCTCAGTTCTGAGAGATAAGTGTGTGTGAAAGCCGTCCTTCACCTAGCTTGTTGGGAACACAAAGTTTCTTTTCAGTTGCAAACTCCACTCCATACATATATAGGGGAGGTACTAGCTCCAACTCGGTTTTACAGTGAAAACTGCAGGAACTTCAAACCGGCACTAGGAAACAGACTGAGAAACCAGAGTAAAAGTTTCTCCTGCAACCCGTTCCCTTTGTGCTAGATGAACGAACGTCTCTCCACATGCTCAGTTCTGAGAGATAAGTGTGTGTGAAAGCCGTCCTTCACCTAGCTTGTTGGGAACACAAAGTTTCTTTTCACTTGCAAACTCCACTCCATACATATATATGGGGAGGTACTAGCTCCAACTCGGTTTTACAGTGAAAACTGCAGGAACATTCAAACCGGCACTAGGAAACAGACTGAGAATCCAGAGTAAAAGTTTCCCTGCAACCCGTTCCCTTTGTGCTAGATGAACGAACGTCTCTCCACATGCTCACTTCTGAGAGATAAGTGTGTGTGAAAGCCGTCCTACACTTAGCTTTTTGGGAACACAAAGTTTCTTTTCAGTTGAAACTCCACTCCATACATATATATGGGGAGGTACTAGCTCCATCTCTGTTTTACAGTGAAAACTGCAGGAACATCAAACCGGCACTAGGAAACAGACTGAGAAACCAGAGTAAAAGTTACTCCTGCAACACGTTCCTTTTGTGCTTGATGAACGAACGTCTCTCCACATGCTCAGTTCTGAGTGATAAGTGTGTGTGAAAGCCGTCCTTCACTTAGCTTTTTGGGAACACAAAGTTCCTTTTCAGTTGATACTCCACTCCATACTTATATATGGGGAGGTACTAGCTCCAAATCGGTTTTACAATGAATACTGCTTGAACTTTAAACCGGCACTAGGAAACAGACTGAGAAACCAGAGTAAAAGTTTCTCCTGCAACCCGTTCCTTTGTGCTAGATGAACGAACGTCTCTCCACATGCTCAGTTCTGAGAGATAAGTGTGTGTGAAAGCCGTCCTTCACCTAGCTTGTTGGGAACAAAAAGGTTCTTTTCACTTGCAAACTTCCACTCCATACATATATATGGGGAGGTACTAGCTCCAACATCGGTTTTACAGTGAAAACTTGCAGGAACTTCAAACCGGACACTAGGAAACAGACTGAGAATCCAGAGTAAAAGTTTCTCATGCAACTCGTTCCGTTTGTGCTAGATGAAAGAACGTCTCTCCACATGCTCAGTTCTGAGGGATAGTGTGTGTGAAAGCCGTCCTTCACCTAGCTTCTTTGGAACTATAAAGTTTCTTTCAGTTGCAAACTCCACTCCATACATATATATGGGTTGGGACTAAGCTCCAACTCGGTTTTACAGTGAAAACTGCAGGAACTTCAAACAGGCACTAGGATAACAGGACTGAGAAACCAGAGTAAAAGTTTCTCCTGCAACCGGTTCCCTTTGTGCTAGGATGAACTGAACGTCTCTCCACATGCTCAGTTCTGAGAGATAAGTGTGTGTGAAAGCCGTACTTCACATAGCTTGTTGGGAACACAAAGTTTCTTTTCAGTTGCAAACTCCACTCCATACATATATATGGGGAGGTACTAGCTCCAACTCGGTTTTACAGTGAAAACTGCAGGAACATTCAAACCGGCACTAGGAAACAGACTGAGAAATCAGAGTAAAAGTTTCTCCTGCAACACGTTCCCTTTGTGCTAGATGAACGAACGTCTCTCCTCATGCTCAGTTCTGAGAGATAAGTGTGTGTGAAAGCCGTCCTTACACCTAGCTTGTTGGGAACACAAAGTTTCTATTCAGTTGCAAACTCCACTCCATACATATATATGGGGAGGTACTAGCTCCAACTCGGTTTTACAGTGAAAACTGCAGGAACTTCAAACCGGCACTAGGAAACAGACTGAGAAACCAGAGTAAAAGTTTCTCCTGCAACCCGTTCCCTTTGTGCTAGATGAACGAACGTCTCTCCACATGCTCAGTTCTGAGAGATAAGTGTGTGTGAAAGCCGTCCTTCACCTAGCTTGTTGGGAACACAAAGTTTCTTTTCACTTGCAAACTCCACTCCATACATATATATGGGGAGGTACTAGCTCCAACTCGGTTTTACAGTGAAAACTGCAGGAACTTTCAAACCGGCACTAGGAAACAGACTGAGAAACCAGAGTAAAAGTTTCTCCTGCAACCCGTTCCCTTTGTGCTAGATGAACGAACGTCTCTCCACATGCTCAGTTCTGAGAGATAAGTGTGTGTGAAAGCCGTCCTTCACCTAGCTTGTTGGGAACACAAAGTTTCTTTCACTTGCAAACTCCACTCCATACATATATATGGGGAGGTACTAGCTCCAACTCGGTTTTACAGTGAAAAACTGCAGGAACTTAAAACGGCACTAGGAAACATGACTGAGAAACCAGAGTAAAAGTTTCTCCTGCAACCCGTTCCCTTTGTGCTAGATGAACGAACGTCTCTCCACATGCTCAGTTCTGAGAGATAAGTGTGTGTGAAAGCCGTCCTTCACCTAGCTTGTTGGGAACACAAAGTTT
Source organism: Camelus ferus (assembly GCF_009834535.1). Taxonomy (NCBI): domain Eukaryota; kingdom Metazoa; phylum Chordata; class Mammalia; order Artiodactyla; family Camelidae; genus Camelus; species Camelus ferus. The sequence goes on along the minus strand of NW_022588045.1, from coordinate 21,960 downwards.
CTTTTTACTTTCAAACTCCACTCCATACATATATATGGGGAGGTACTAGCTCCAACTCGGTTTTACAGTGAAAACTGCAGGAACTTCAAACCGGCACTAGGAAACAGACTGAGAAACCAGAGTAATAGTTTCTCCTGCAACCCGTTCCCTTTGTGCTAGATGAACGAACGTCTCTCCACATGCTCAGTTCTGAGAGATAAGTGTGTGTGAAAGCCGTCCTTCACCTAGCTTGTTGGGAACACAAAGTTTCTTTTCAGTTGCAAACTCCACTCCATACATATATATGGGGAGGTACTAGCTCCAACTCGGTTTACAGTGAAAACTGCAGGAACTTCAAACCGGCACTAGGAAACAGACTGAGAAACCAGAGTAAAAGTTTCTCCTGCAAACCCGTTCCCTTTGTGCTAGATGAACGAACGTCTCTCCACATGCTCAGTTCTGAGAGATAAGTGTGTGTGAAAGCCGTCCTTCACCTAGCTTGTTGGGAACACAAAGTTTCTTTTCACTTGCAAACTCCACTCCATACATATATATGGGGAGGTACTAGCTCCAACTCGGTTTTACAGTGAAAACTGCAGGAACTTCAAACCGGCACTAGGAAACAGACTGAGAAACCAGAGTAAAAGTTTCTCCTGCAACCCGTTCCCTTTGTGCTAGATGAACGAACGTCTCTCCACATGCTCAGTTCTGAGAGATAAGTGTGTGTGAAAGCCGTCCTTCACCTAGCTTGTTGGGAACACAAAGTTTCTTTTCACTTGCAAACTCACTCCATACATATATATGGGGAGGTACTAGCTCCAACTCGGTTTTACAGTGAAAACTGCAGGAACTTCAAACCGGCACTAGGAAACAGACTGAGAAACCAGAGTAAAAGTTTCTCCTGCAACCCGTTCCCTTTGTGCTAGATGAACGAACGTCTCTCCACATGCTCAGTTCTGAGAGATAAGTGTGTGTGAAAGCCGTCCTTCACCTAGCTTGTTGGGAACACAAAGTTTCTTTTCACTTGCAAACTCCACTCCATACATATATATGGGGAGGTACTAGCTCCAACTCGGTTTACAGTGAAAACTGCAGGAACTTCAAACCGGCACTAGGAAACAGACTGAGAAACCAGAGTAAAAGTTTCTCCTGCAAACCGTTCCCTTTGTGCTAGATGAACGAACGTCTCTCCACATGCTCAGTTCTGAGAGATAAGTGTGTGTGAAAGCCGTCCTTCACCTAGCTTGTTGGGAACACAAAGTTTCTTTTCAGTTGCAAACTCCACTCCATACATATATATGGGGAGGTACTAGCTCCAACTCGGTTTTACAGTGAAAACTGCAGGAACTTCAAACCGGCACTAGGAAACAGACTGAGAAACCAGAGTAAAAGTTTCTCCTGCAACCCGTTCCCTTTGTGCTAGATGAACGAACGTCTCTCCACATGCTCAGTTCTGAGAGATAAGTGTGTGTGAAAGCCGTCCTTCACCTAGCTTGTTGGGAACACAAAGTTTCTTTTCACTTGCAAACTCCACTCCATACATATATATGGGGAGGTACTAGCTCCAACTCGGTTTTACAGTGAAAACTGCAGGAACTTCAAACCGGCACTAGGAAACAGACTGAGAAACCAGAGTAAAAGTTTCTCCTGCAACCCGTTCCCTTTGTGCTAGATGAACGAACGTCTCTCCACATGCTCAGTTCTGAGAGATAAGTGTGTGTGAAAGCCGTCCTTCACCTAGCTTGTTGGGAACACAAAGTTTCTTTTCACTTGCAAACTCCACTCCATACATATATATGGGGAGGTACTAGCTCCAACTCGGTTTTACAGTGAAAACTGCAGGAACATTCAAACCGGCACTAGGAAACAGACTGAGAAACCAGAGTAAAAGTTTCTCCTGCAACCCGTTCCCTTTGTGCTAGATGAACGAACGTCTCTCCACATGCTCAGTTCTGAGAGATAAGTGTGTGTGAAAGCCGTCCTTCACCTAGCTTGTTGGGAACACAAAGTTTCTTTTCACTTGCAAACTCCACTCCATACATATATATGGGGAGGTACTAGCTCCAACTCGGTTTTACAGTGAAAACTGCAGGAACTTCAAACCGGCACTAGGAAACAGACTGAGAAACCAGAGTAAAAGTTTCTCCTGCAACCCGTTCCCTTTGTGCTAGATGAACGAACGTCTCTCCACATGCTCAGTTCTGAGAGATAAGTGTGTGTGAAAGCCGTCCTTCATCTAGCTTGTTGGGAACACAAAGTTTCTTTTCAGTTGCAAACTCCACTCCATACATATATATGGGGAGGTACTAGCTCCAACTCGGTTTTACAGTGAAAACTGCAGGAACTTCAAACCGGCACTAGGAAACAGACTGAGAAACCAGAGTAAAAGTTTCTCCTGCAACCCGTTCCCTTTGTGCTAGATGAACGAACGTCTCTCCACATGCTCAGTTCTGAGAGATAAGTGTGTGTGAAAGCCGTCCTTCACCTAGCTTGTTGGGAACACAAAGTTTCTTTTCAGTTGCAAACTCCACTCCATACATATATATGGGGAGGTACTAGCTCCAACTCGGTTTTACAGTGAAAACTGCAGGAACTTCAAACCGGCACTAGGAAACAGACTGAGAAACCAGAGTAAAAGTTTCTCCTGCAACCCGTTCCCTTTGTGCTAGATGAACGAACGTCTCTCCACATGCTCAGTTCTGAGAGATAAGTGTGTGTGAAAGCCGTCCTTCACCTAGCTTGTTGGGAACACAAAGTTTCTTTTCAGTTGCAAACTCCACTCCATACATATATATGGGGAGGTACTAGCTCCAACTCGGTTTTACAGTGAAAACTGCAGGAACTTCAAACCGGCACTAGGAAACAGACTGAGAAACCAGAGTAAAAGTTTCTCCTGCAACCCGTTCCCTTTGTGCTAGATGAACGAACGTCTCTCCACATGCTCAGTTCTGAGAGATAAGTGTGTGTGAAAGCCGTCCTTCACCTAGCTTGTTGGGAACACAAAGTTTCTTTTCACTTGCAAACTCCACTCCATACATATATATGGGGAGGTACTAGCTCCAACTCTGTTTTACAGTGAAAACTGCAGGAACTTCAAACCGGCACTAGGAAACAGACTGAGAAACCAGAGTAAAAGTTTCTCCTGCAACCCGTTCCCTTTGTGCTAGATGAACGAACGTCTCTCCACATGCTCAGTTCTGAGAGATAAGTGTGTGTGAAAGCCGTCCTTCACCTAGCTTGTTGGGAACACAAAGTTTCTTTTCACTTGCAAACTCCACTCCATACATATATATGGGGAGGTACTAGCTCCAACTCGGTTTTACAGTGAAAACTGCAGGAACTTCAAACCGGCACTAGGAAACAGACTGAGAAACCAGAGTAAAAGTTTCTCCTGCAACCCGTTCCCTTTGTGCTAGATGAACGAACGTCTCTCCACATGCTCAGTTCTGAGAGATAAGTGTGTGTGAAAGCCGTCCTTCACCTAGCTTGTTGGGAACACAAAGTTTCTTTTCAGTTGCAAACTCCACTCCATACATATATATGGGGAGGTACTAGCTCCAACTCGGTTTTACAGTGAAAACTGCAGGAACTTCAAACCGGCACTAGGAAACAGACTGAGAAACCAGAGTAAAAGTTTCTCCTGCAACCCGTTCCCTTTGTGCTAGATGAACGAACGTCTCTCCACATGCTCAGTTCTGAGAGATAAGTGTGTGTGAAAGCCGTCCTTCACCTAGCTTGTTGGGAACACAAAGTTTCTTTTCACTTGCAAACTCCACTCCATACATATATATGGGGAGGTACTAGCTCCAACTCGGTTTTACAGTGAAAACTGCAGGAACTTCAAACCGGCACTAGGAAACAGACTGAGAAACCAGAGTAAAAGTTTCTCCTGCAACCCGTTCCCTTTGTGCTAGATGAACGAACGTCTCTCCACATGCTCAGTTCTGAGAGATAAGTGTGTGTGAAAGCCGTCCTTCACCTAGCTTGTTGGGAACACAAAGTTTCTTTTCACTTGCAAACTCCACTCCATACATATATATGGGGAGGTACTAGCTCCAACTCGGTTTTACAGTGAAAACTGCAGGAACTTCAAACCGGCACTAGGAAACAGACTGAGAAACCAGAGTAAAAGTTTCTCCTGCAACCCGTTCCCTTTGTGCTAGATGAACGAACGTCTCTCCACATGCTCAGTTCTGAGAGATAAGTGTGTGTGAAAGCCGTCCTTCACCTAGCTTGTTGGGAACACAAAGTTTCTTTTCACTTGCAAACTCCACTCCATACATATATATGGGGAGGTACTAGCTCCAACTCGGTTTTACAGTGAAAACTGCAGGAACTTCAAACCGGCACTAGGAAACAGACTGAGAAACCAGAGTAAAAGTTTCTCCTGCAACCCGTTCCCTTTGTGCTAGATGAACGAACGTCTCTCCACATGCTCAGTTCTGAGAGATAAGTGTGTGTGAAAGCCGTCCTTCACCTAGCTTGTTGGGAACACAAAGTTTCTTTTCACTTGCAAACTCCACTCCATACATATATATGGGGAGGTACTAGCTCCAACTCGGTTTTACAGTGAAAACTGCAGGAACTTCAAACCGGCACTAGGAAACAGACTGAGAAACCAGAGTAAAAGTTTCTCCTGCAACCCGTTCCCTTTGTGCTAGATGAACGAACGTCTCTCCACATGCTCAGTTCTGAGAGATAAGTGTGTGTGAAAGCCGTCCTTCACCTAGCTTGTTGGGAACACAAAGTTCTTTTCACTTGCAAACTCCACTCCATACATATATATGGGGAGGTACTAGCTCCAACTCGGTTTTACAGTGAAAACTGCAGGAACTTCAAACCGGCACTAGGAAACAGACTGAGAAACCAGAGTAAAAGTTTCTCCTGCAACCCGTTCCCTTTGTGCTAGATGAACGAACGTCTCTCCACATGCTCAGTTCTGAGAGATAAGTGTGTGTGAAAGCCGTCCTTCACCTAGCTTGTTGGGAACACAAAGTTTCTTTTCACTTGCAAACTCCACTCCATACATATATATGGGGAGGTACTAGCTCCAACTCGGTTTTACAGTGAAAACTGCAGGAACTTCAAACCGGCACTAGGAAACAGACTGAGAAACCAGAGTAAAAGTTTCTCCTGCAACCCGTTCCCTTTGTGCTAGATGAACGAACGTCTCTCCACATGCTCAGTTCTGAGAGATAAGTGTGTGTGAAAGCCGTCCTTCACCTAGCTTGTTGGGAACACAAAGTTTCTTTTCACTTGCAAACTCCACTCCATACATATATATGGGGAGGTACTAGCTCCAACTCGGTTTTACAGTGAAAACTGCAGGAACTTCAAACCGGCACTAGGAAACAGACTGAGAAACCAGAGTAAAAGTTTCTCCTGCAACCCGTTCCCTTTGTGCTAGATGAACGAACGTCTCTCCACATGCTCAGTTCTGAGAGATAAGTGTGTGTGAAAGCCGTCCTTCACCTAGCTTGTTGGGAACACAAAGTTTCTTTTCAGTTGCAAACTCCACTCCATACATATATATGGGGAGGTACTAGCTCCAACTCGGTTTTACAGTGAAAACTGCAGGAACTTCAAACCGGCACTAGGAAACAGACTGAGAAACCAGAGTAAAAGTTTCTCCTGCAACCCGTTCCCTTTGTGCTAGATGAACGAACGTCTCTCCACATGCTCAGTTCTGAGAGATAAGTGTGTGTGAAAGCCGTCCTTCACCTAGCTTGTTGGGAACACAAAGTTTCTTTTCACTTGCAAACTCCACTCCATACATATATATGGGGAGGTACTAGCTCCAACTCGGTTTTACAGTGAAAACTGCAGGAACTTCAAACCGGCACTAGGAAACAGACTGAGAAACCAGAGTAAAAGTTTCTCCTGCAACCCGTTCCCTTTGTGCTAGATGAACGAACGTCTCTCCACATGCTCAGTTCTGAGAGATAAGTGTGTGTGAAAGCCGTCCTTCACCTAGCTTGTTGGGAACACAAAGTTTCTTTTCACTTGCAAACTCCACTCCATACATATATATGGGGAGGTACTAGCTCCAACTCGGTTTTACAGTGAAAACTGCAGGAACTTCAAACCGGCACTAGGAAACAGACTGAGAAACCAGAGTAAAAGTTTCTCCTGCAACCCGTTCCCTTTGTGCTAGATGAACGAACGTCTCTCCACATGCTCAGTTCTGAGAGATAAGTGTGTGTGAAAGCCGTCCTTCACCTAGCTTGTTGGGAACACAAAGTTTCTTTTCACTTGCAAACTCCACTCCATACATATATATGGGGAGGTACTAGCTCCAACTCGGTTTTACAGTGAAAACTGCAGGAACTTCAAACCGGCACTAGGAAACAGACTGAGAAACCAGAGTAAAAGTTTCTCCTGCAACCCGTTCCCTTTGTGCTAGATGAACGAACGTCTCTCCACATGCTCAGTTCTGAGAGATAAGTGTGTGTGAAAGCCGTCCTTCACCTAGCTTGTTGGGAACACAAAGTTTCTTTTCACTTGCAAACTCCACTCCATACATATATATGGGGAGGTACTAGCTCCAACTCGGTTTTACAGTGAAAACTGCAGGAACTTCAAACCGGCACTAGGAAACAGACTGAGAAACCAGAGTAAAAGTTTCTCCTGCAACCCGTTCCCTTTGTGCTAGATGAACGAACGTCTCTCCACATGCTCAGTTCTGAGAGATAAGTGTGTGTGAAAGCCGTCCTTCACCTAGCTTGTTGGGAACACAAAGTTTCTTTTCACTTGCAAACTCCACTCCATACATATATATGGGGAGGTACTAGCTCCAACTCGGTTTTACAGTGAAAACTGCAGGAACTTCAAACCGGCACTAGGAAACAGACTGAGAAACCAGAGTAAAAGTTTCTCCTGCAACCCGTTCCCTTTGTGCTAGATGAACGAACGTCTCTCCACATGCTCAGTTCTGAGAGATAAGTGTGTGTGAAAGCCGTCCTTCACCTAGCTTGTTGGGAACACAAAGTTTCTTTTCACTTGCAAACTCCACTCCATACATATATATGGGGAGGTACTAGCTCCAACTCGGTTTTACAGTGAAAACTGCAGGAACTTCAAACCGGCACTAGGAAACAGACTGAGAAACCAGAGTAAAAGTTTCTCCTGCAACCCGTTCCCTTTGTGCTAGATGAACGAACGTCTCTCCACATGCTCAGTTCTGAGAGATAAGTGTGTGTGAAAGCCGTCCTTCACCTAGCTTGTTGGGAACACAAAGTTTCTTTTCACTTGCAAACTCCACTCCATACATATATATGGGGAGGTACTAGCTCCAACTCGGTTTTACAGTGAAAACTGCAGGAACTTCAAACCGGCACTAGGAAACAGACTGAGAAACCAGAGTAAAAGTTTCTCCTGCAACCCGTTCCCTTTGTGCTAGATGAACGAACGTCTCTCCACATGCTCAGTTCTGAGAGATAAGTGTGTGTGAAAGCCGTCCTTCACCTAGCTTGTTGGGAACACAAAGTTTCTTTTCAGTTGCAAACTCCACTCCATACATATATATGGGGAGGTACTAGCTCCAACTCGGTTTTACAGTGAAAACTGCAGGAACTTCAAACCGGCACTAGGAAACAGACTGAGAAACCAGAGTAAAAGTTTCTCCTGCAACCCGTTCCCTTTGTGCTAGATGAACGAACGTCTCTCCACATGCTCAGTTCTGAGAGATAAGTGTGTGTGAAAGCCGTCCTTCACCTAGCTTGTTGGGAACACAAAGTTTCTTTTCACTTGCAAACTCCACTCCATACATATATATGGGGAGGTACTAGCTCCAACTCGGTTTTACAGTGAAAACTGCAGGAACTTCAAACCGGCACTAGGAAACAGACTGAGAAACCAGAGTAAAAGTTTCTCCTGCAACCCGTTCCCTTTGTGCTAGATGAACGAACGTCTCTCCACATGCTCAGTTCTGAGAGATAAGTGTGTGTGAAAGCCGTCCTTCACCTAGCTTGTTGGGAACACAAAGTTTCTTTTCAGTTGCAAACTCCACTCCATACATATATATGGGGAGGTACTAGCTCCAACTCGGTTTTACAGTGAAAACTGCAGGAACTTCAAACCGGCACTAGGAAACAGACTGAGAAACCAGAGTAAAAGTTTCTCCTGCAACCCGTTCCCTTTGTGCTAGATGAACGAACGTCTCTCCACATGCTCAGTTCTGAGAGATAAGTGTGTGTGAAAGCCGTCCTTCACCTAGCTTGTTGGGAACACAAAGTTTCTTTTCACTTGCAAACTCCACTCCATACATATATATGGGGAGGTACTAGCTCCAACTCGGTTTTACAGTGAAAACTGCAGGAACTTCAAACCGGCACTAGGAAACAGACTGAGAAACCAGAGTAAAAGTTTCTCCTGCAACCCGTTCCCTTTGTGCTAGATGAACGAACGTCTCTCCACATGCTCAGTTCTGAGAGATAAGTGTGTGTGAAAGCCGTCCTTCACCTAGCTTGTTGGGAACACAAAGTTTCTTTTCACTTGCAAACTCCACTCCATACATATATATGGGGAGGTACTAGCTCCAACTCGGTTTTACAGTGAAAACTGCAGGAACTTCAAACCGGCACTAGGAAACAGACTGAGAAACCAGAGTAAAAGTTTCTCCTGCAACCCGTTCCCTTTGTGCTAGATGAACGAACGTCTCTCCACATGCTCAGTTCTGAGAGATAAGTGTGTGTGAAAGCCGTCCTTCACCTAGCTTGTTGGGAACACAAAGTTTCTTTTCACTTGCAAACTCCACTCCATACATATATATGGGGAGGTACTAGCTCCAACTCGGTTTTACAGTGAAAACTGCAGGAACTTCAAACCGGCACTAGGAAACAGACTGAGAAACCAGAGTAAAAGTTTCTCCTGCAACCCGTTCCCTTTGTGCTAGATGAACGAACGTCTCTCCACATGCTCAGTTCTGAGAGATAAGTGTGTGTGAAAGCCGTCCTTCACCTAGCTTGTTGGGAACACAAAGTTTCTTTTCACTTGCAAACTCCACTCCATACATATATATGGGGAGGTACTAGCTCCAACTCGGTTTTACAGTGAAAACTGCAGGAACTTCAAACCGGCACTAGGAAACAGACTGAGAAACCAGAGTAAAAGTTTCTCCTGCAACCCGTTCCCTTTGTGCTAGATGAACGAACGTCTCTCCACATGCTCAGTTCTGAGAGATAAGTGTGTGTGAAAGCCGTCCTTCACCTAGCTTGTTGGGAACACAAAGTTTCTTTTCACTTGCAAACTCCACTCCATACATATATATGGGGAGGTACTAGCTCCAACTCGGTTTTACAGTGAAAACTGCAGGAACTTCAAACCGGCACTAGGAAACAGACTGAGAAACCAGAGTAAAAGTTTCTCCTGCAACCCGTTCCCTTTGTGCTAGATGAACGAACGTCTCTCCACATGCTCAGTTCTGAGAGATAAGTGTGTGTGAAAGCCGTCCTTCACCTAGCTTGTTGGGAACACAAAGTTTCTTTTCACTTGCAAACTCCACTCCATACATATATATGGGGAGGTACTAGCTCCAACTCGGTTTTACAGTGAAAACTGCAGGAACTTCAAACCGGCACTAGGAAACAGACTGAGAAACCAGAGTAAAAGTTTCTCCTGCAACCCGTTCCCTTTGTGCTAGATGAACGAACGTCTCTCCACATGCTCAGTTCTGAGAGATAAGTGTGTGTGAAAGCCGTCCTTCACCTAGCTTGTTGGGAACACAAAGTTTCTTTTCACTTGCAAACTCCACTCCATACATATATATGGGGAGGTACTAGCTCCAACTCGGTTTTACAGTGAAAACTGCAGGAACTTCAAACCGGCACTAGGAAACAGACTGAGAAACCAGAGTAAAAGTTTCTCCTGCAACCCGTTCCCTTTGTGCTAGATGAACGAACGTCTCTCCACATGCTCAGTTCTGAGAGATAAGTGTGTGTGAAAGCCGTCCTTCACCTAGCTTGTTGGGAACACAAAGTTTCTTTTCACTTGCAAACTCCACTCCATACATATATATGGGGAGGTACTAGCTCCAACTCGGTTTTACAGTGAAAACTGCAGGAACTTCAAACCGGCACTAGGAAACAGACTGAGAAACCAGAGTAAAAGTTTCTCCTGCAACCCGTTCCCTTTGTGCTAGATGAACGAACGTCTCTCCACATGCTCAGTTCTGAGAGATAAGTGTGTGTGAAAGCCGTCCTTCACCTAGCTTGTTGGGAACACAAAGTTTCTTTTCACTTGCAAACTCCACTCCATACATATATATGGGGAGGTACTAGCTCCAACTCGGTTTTACAGTGAAAACTGCAGGAACTTCAAACCGGCACTAGGAAACAGACTGAGAAACCAGAGTAAAAGTTTCTCCTGCAACCCGTTCCCTTTGTGCTAGATGAACGAACGTCTCTCCACATGCTCAGTTCTGAGAGATAAGTGTGTGTGAAAGCCGTCCTTCACCTAGCTTGTTGGGAACACAAAGTTTCTTTTCACTTGCAAACTCCACTCCATACATATATATGGGGAGGTACTAGCTCCAACTCGGTTTTACAGTGAAAACTGCAGGAACTTCAAACCGGCACTAGGAAACAGACTGAGAAACCAGAGTAAAAGTTTCTCCTGCAACCCGTTCCCTTTGTGCTAGATGAACGAACGTCTCTCCACATGCTCAGTTCTGAGAGATAAGTGTGTGTGAAAGCCGTCCTTCACCTAGCTTGTTGGGAACACAAAGTTTCTTTTCACTTGCAAACTCCACTCCATACATATATATGGGGAGGTACTAGCTCCAACTCGGTTTTACAGTGAAAACTGCAGGAACTTCAAACCGGCACTAGGAAACAGACTGAGAAACCAGAGTAAAAGTTTCTCCTGCAACCCGTTCCCTTTGTGCTAGATGAACGAACGTCTCTCCACATGCTCAGTTCTGAGAGATAAGTGTGTGTGAAAGCCGTCCTTCACCTAGCTTGTTGGGAACACAAAGTTTCTTTTCACTTGCAAACTCCACTCCATACATATATATGGGGAGGTACTAGCTCCAACTCGGTTTTACAGTGAAAACTGCAGGAACTTCAAACCGGCACTAGGAAACAGACTGAGAAACCAGAGTAAAAGTTTCTCCTGCAACCCGTTCCCTTTGTGCTAGATGAACGAACGTCTCTCCACATGCTCAGTTCTGAGAGATAAGTGTGTGTGAAAGCCGTCCTTCACCTAGCTTGTTGGGAACACAAAGTTTCTTTTCACTTGCAAACTCCACTCCATACATATATATGGGGAGGTACTAGCTCCAACTCGGTTTTACAGTGAAAACTGCAGGAACTTCAAACCGGCACTAGGAAACAGACTGAGAAACCAGAGTAAAAGTTTCTCCTGCAACCCGTTCCCTTTGTGCTAGATGAACGAACGTCTCTCCACATGCTCAGTTCTGAGAGATAAGTGTGTGTGAAAGCCGTCCTTCACCTAGCTTGTTGGGAACACAAAGTTTCTTTTCACTTGCAAACTCCACTCCATACATATATATGGGGAGGTACTAGCTCCAACTCGGTTTTACAGTGAAAACTGCAGGAACTTCAAACCGGCACTAGGAAACAGACTGAGAAACCAGAGTAAAAGTTTCTCCTGCAACCCGTTCCCTTTGTGCTAGATGAACGAACGTCTCTCCACATGCTCAGTTCTGAGAGATAAGTGTGTGTGAAAGCCGTCCTTCACCTAGCTTGTTGGGAACACAAAGTTTCTTTTCACTTGCAAACTCCACTCCATACATATATATGGGGAGGTACTAGCTCCAACTCGGTTTTACAGTGAAAACTGCAGGAACTTCAAACCGGCACTAGGAAACAGACTGAGAAACCAGAGTAAAAGTTTCTCCTGCAACCCGTTCCCTTTGTGCTAGATGAACGAACGTCTCTCCACATGCTCAGTTCTGAGAGATAAGTGTGTGTGAAAGCCGTCCTTCACCTAGCTTGTTGGGAACACAAAGTTTCTTTTCACTTGCAAACTCCACTCCATACATATATATGGGGAGGTACTAGCTCCAACTCGGTTTTACAGTGAAAACTGCAGGAACTTCAAACCGGCACTAGGAAACAGACTGAGAAACCAGAGTAAAAGTTTCTCCTGCAACCCGTTCCCTTTGTGCTAGATGAACGAACGTCTCTCCACATGCTCAGTTCTGAGAGATAAGTGTGTGTGAAAGCCGTCCTTCACCTAGCTTGTTGGGAACACAAAGTTTCTTTTCACTTGCAAACTCCACTCCATACATATATATGGGGAGGTACTAGCTCCAACTCGGTTTTACAGTGAAAACTGCAGGAACTTCAAACCGGCACTAGGAAACAGACTGAGAAACCAGAGTAAAAGTTTCTCCTGCAACCCGTTCCCTTTGTGCTAGATGAACGAACGTCTCTCCACATGCTCAGTTCTGAGAGATAAGTGTGTGTGAAAGCCGTCCTTCACCTAGCTTGTTGGGAACACAAAGTTTCTTTTCACTTGCAAACTCCACTCCATACATATATATGGGGAGGTACTAGCTCCAACTCGGTTTTACAGTGAAAACTGCAGGAACTTCAAACCGGCACTAGGAAACAGACTGAGAAACCAGAGTAAAAGTTTCTCCTGCAACCCGTTCCCTTTGTGCTAGATGAACGAACGTCTCTCCACATGCTCAGTTCTGAGAGATAAGTGTGTGTGAAAGCCGTCCTTCACCTAGCTTGTTGGGAACACAAAGTTTCTTTTCACTTGCAAACTCCACTCCATACATATATATGGGGAGGTACTAGCTCCAACTCGGTTTTACAGTGAAAACTGCAGGAACTTCAAACCGGCACTAGGAAACAGACTGAGAAACCAGAGTAAAAGTTTCTCCTGCAACCCGTTCCCTTTGTGCTAGATGAACGAACGTCTCTCCACATGCTCAGTTCTGAGAGATAAGTGTGTGTGAAAGCCGTCCTTCACCTAGCTTGTTGGGAACACAAAGTTTCTTTTCACTTGCAAACTCCACTCCATACATATATATGGGGAGGTACTAGCTCCAACTCGGTTTTACAGTGAAAACTGCAGGAACTTCAAACCGGCACTAGGAAACAGACTGAGAAACCAGAGTAAAAGTTTCTCCTGCAACCCGTTCCCTTTGTGCTAGATGAACGAACGTCTCTCCACATGCTCAGTTCTGAGAGATAAGTGTGTGTGAAAGCCGTCCTTCACCTAGCTTGTTGGGAACACAAAGTTTCTTTTCACTTGCAAACTCCACTCCATACATATATATGGGGAGGTACTAGCTCCAACTCGGTTTTACAGTGAAAACTGCAGGAACTTCAAACCGGCACTAGGAAACAGACTGAGAAACCAGAGTAAAAGTTTCTCCTGCAACCCGTTCCCTTTGTGCTAGATGAACGAACGTCTCTCCACATGCTCAGTTCTGAGAGATAAGTGTGTGTGAAAGCCGTCCTTCACCTAGCTTGTTGGGAACACAAAGTTTCTTTTCACTTGCAAACTCCACTCCATACATATATATGGGGAGGTACTAGCTCCAACTCGGTTTTACAGTGAAAACTGCAGGAACTTCAAACCGGCACTAGGAAACAGACTGAGAAACCAGAGTAAAAGTTTCTCCTGCAACCCGTTCCCTTTGTGCTAGATGAACGAACGTCTCTCCACATGCTCAGTTCTGAGAGATAAGTGTGTGTGAAAGCCGTCCTTCACCTAGCTTGTTGGGAACACAAAGTTTCTTTTCACTTGCAAACTCCACTCCATACATATATATGGGGAGGTACTAGCTCCAACTCGGTTTTACAGTGAAAACTGCAGGAACTTCAAACCGGCACTAGGAAACAGACTGAGAAACCAGAGTAAAAGTTTCTCCTGCAACCCGTTCCCTTTGTGCTAGATGAACGAACGTCTCTCCACATGCTCAGTTCTGAGAGATAAGTGTGTGTGAAAGCCGTCCTTCACCTAGCTTGTTGGGAACACAAAGTTTCTTTTCACTTGCAAACTCCACTCCATACATATATATGGGGAGGTACTAGCTCCAACTCGGTTTTACAGTGAAAACTGCAGGAACTTCAAACCGGCACTAGGAAACAGACTGAGAAACCAGAGTAAAAGTTTCTCCTGCAACCCGTTCCCTTTGTGCTAGATGAACGAACGTCTCTCCACATGCTCAGTTCTGAGAGATAAGTGTGTGTGAAAGCCGTCCTTCACCTAGCTTGTTGGGAACACAAAGTTTCTTTTCACTTGCAAACTCCACTCCATACATATATATGGGGAGGTACTAGCTCCAACTCGGTTTTACAGTGAAAACTGCAGGAACTTCAAACCGGCACTAGGAAACAGACTGAGAAACCAGAGTAAAAGTTTCTCCTGCAACCCGTTCCCTTTGTGCTAGATGAACGAACGTCTCTCCACATGCTCAGTTCTGAGAGATAAGTGTGTGTGAAAGCCGTCCTTCACCTAGCTTGTTGGGAACACAAAGTTTCTTTTCACTTGCAAACTCCACTCCATACATATATATGGGGAGGTACTAGCTCCAACTCGGTTTTACAGTGAAAACTGCAGGAACTTCAAACCGGCACTAGGAAACAGACTGAGAAACCAGAGTAAAAGTTTCTCCTGCAACCCGTTCCCTTTGTGCTAGATGAACGAACGTCTCTCCACATGCTCAGTTCTGAGAGATAAGTGTGTGTGAAAGCCGTCCTTCACCTAGCTTGTTGGGAACACAAAGTTTCTTTTCACTTGCAAACTCCACTCCATACATATATATGGGGAGGTACTAGCTCCAACTCGGTTTTACAGTGAAAACTGCAGGAACTTCAAACCGGCACTAGGAAACAGACTGAGAAACCAGAGTAAAAGTTTCTCCTGCAACCCGTTCCCTTTGTGCTAGATGAACGAACGTCTCTCCACATGCTCAGTTCTGAGAGATAAGTGTGTGTGAAAGCCGTCCTTCACCTAGCTTGTTGGGAACACAAAGTTTCTTTTCACTTGCAAACTCCACTCCATACATATATATGGGGAGGTACTAGCTCCAACTCGGTTTTACAGTGAAAACTGCAGGAACTTCAAACCGGCACTAGGAAACAGACTGAGAAACCAGAGTAAAAGTTTCTCCTGCAACCCGTTCCCTTTGTGCTAGATGAACGAACGTCTCTCCACATGCTCAGTTCTGAGAGATAAGTGTGTGTGAAAGCCGTCCTTCACCTAGCTTGTTGGGAACACAAAGTTTCTTTTCACTTGCAAACTCCACTCCATACATATATATGGGGAGGTACTAGCTCCAACTCGGTTTTACAGTGAAAACTGCAGGAACTTCAAACCGGCACTAGGAAACAGACTGAGAAACCAGAGTAAAAGTTTCTCCTGCAACCCGTTCCCTTTGTGCTAGATGAACGAACGTCTCTCCACATGCTCAGTTCTGAGAGATAAGTGTGTGTGAAAGCCGTCCTTCACCTAGCTTGTTGGGAACACAAAGTTTCTTTTCACTTGCAAACTCCACTCCATACATATATATGGGGAGGTACTAGCTCCAACTCGGTTTTACAGTGAAAACTGCAGGAACTTCAAACCGGCACTAGGAAACAGACTGAGAAACCAGAGTAAAAGTTTCTCCTGCAACCCGTTCCCTTTGTGCTAGATGAACGAACGTCTCTCCACATGCTCAGTTCTGAGAGATAAGTGTGTGTGAAAGCCGTCCTTCACCTAGCTTGTTGGGAACACAAAGTTTCTTTTCACTTGCAAACTCCACTCCATACATATATATGGGGAGGTACTAGCTCCAACTCGGTTTTACAGTGAAAACTGCAGGAACTTCAAACCGGCACTAGGAAACAGACTGAGAAACCAGAGTAAAAGTTTCTCCTGCAACCCGTTCCCTTTGTGCTAGATGAACGAACGTCTCTCCACATGCTCAGTTCTGAGAGATAAGTGTGTGTGAAAGCCGTCCTTCACCTAGCTTGTTGGGAACACAAAGTTTCTTTTCACTTGCAAACTCCACTCCATACATATATATGGGGAGGTACTAGCTCCAACTCGGTTTTACAGTGAAAACTGCAGGAACTTCAAACCGGCACTAGGAAACAGACTGAGAAACCAGAGTAAAAGTTTCTCCTGCAACCCGTTCCCTTTGTGCTAGATGAACGAACGTCTCTCCACATGCTCAGTTCTGAGAGATAAGTGTGTGTGAAAGCCGTCCTTCACCTAGCTTGTTGGGAACACAAAGTTTCTTTTCACTTGCAAACTCCACTCCATACATATATATGGGGAGGTACTAGCTCCAACTCGGTTTTACAGTGAAAACTGCAGGAACTTCAAACCGGCACTAGGAAACAGACTGAGAAACCAGAGTAAAAGTTTCTCCTGCAACCCGTTCCCTTTGTGCTAGATGAACGAACGTCTCTCCACATGCTCAGTTCTGAGAGATAAGTGTGTGTGAAAGCCGTCCTTCACCTAGCTTGTTGGGAACACAAAGTTTCTTTTCACTTGCAAACTCCACTCCATACATATATATGGGGAGGTACTAGCTCCAACTCGGTTTTACAGTGAAAACTGCAGGAACTTCAAACCGGCACTAGGAAACAGACTGAGAAACCAGAGTAAAAGTTTCTCCTGCAACCCGTTCCCTTTGTGCTAGATGAACGAACGTCTCTCCACATGCTCAGTTCTGAGAGATAAGTGTGTGTGAAAGCCGTCCTTCACCTAGCTTGTTGGGAACACAAAGTTTCTTTTCATTTGCAAACTCCACTCCATACATATATATGGGGAGGTACTAGCTCCAACTCGGTTTTACAGTGAAAACTGCAGGAACTTCAAACCGGCACTAGGAAACAGACTGAGAAACCAGAGTAAAAGTTTCTCCTGCAACCCGTTCCCTTTGTGCTAGATGAACGAACGTCTCTCCACATGCTCAGTTCTGAGAGATAAGTGTGTGTGAAAGCCGTCCTTCACCTAGCTTGTTGGGAACACAAAGTTTCTTTTCACTTGCAAACTCCACTCCATACATATATATGGGGAGGTACTAGCTCCAACTCGGTTTTACAGTGAAAACTGCAGGAACTTCAAACCGGCACTAGGAAACAGACTGAGAAACCAGAGTAAAAGTTTCTCCTGCAACCCGTTCCCTTTGTGCTAGATGAACGAACGTCTCTCCACATGCTCAGTTCTGAGAGATAAGTGTGTGTGAAAGCCGTCCTTCACCTAGCTTGTTGGGAACACAAAGTTTCTTTTCACTTGCAAACTCCACTCCATACATATATATGGGGAGGTACTAGCTCCAACTCGGTTTTACAGTGAAAACTGCAGGAACTTCAAACCGGCACTAGGAAACAGACTGAGAAACCAGAGTAAAAGTTTCTCCTGCAACCCGTTCCCTTTGTGCTAGATGAACGAACGTCTCTCCACATGCTCAGTTCTGAGAGATAAGTGTGTGTGAAAGCCGTCCTTCACCTAGCTTGTTGGGAACACAAAGTTTCTTTTCACTTGCAAACTCCACTCCATACATATATATGGGGAGGTACTAGCTCCAACTCGGTTTTACAGTGAAAACTGCAGGAACTTCAAACCGGCACTAGGAAACAGACTGAGAAACCAGAGTAAAAGTTTCTCCTGCAACCCGTTCCCTTTGTGCTAGATGAACGAACGTCTCTCCACATGCTCAGTTCTGAGAGATAAGTGTGTGTGAAAGCCGTCCTTCACCTAGCTTGTTGGGAACACAAAGTTTCTTTTCACTTGCAAACTCCACTCCATACATATATATGGGGAGGTTCTAGCTCCAACTCGGTTTTACAGTGAAAACTGCAGGAACTTCAAACCGGCACTAGGAAACAGACTGAGAAACCAGAGTAAAAGTTTCTCCTGCAACCCGTTCCCTTTGTGCTAGATGAACGAACGTCTCTCCACATGCTCAGTTCTGAGAGATAAGTGTGTGTGAAAGCCGTCCTTCACCTAGCTTGTTGGGAACACAAAGTTTCTTTTCACTTGCAAACTCCACTCCATACATATATATGGGGAGGTACTAGCTCCAACTCGGTTTTACAGTGAAAACTGCAGGAACTTCAAACCGGCACTAGGAAACAGACTGAGAAACCAGAGTAAAAGTTTCTCCTGCAACCCGTTCCCTTTGTGCTAGATGAACGAACGTCTCTCCACATGCTCAGTTCTGAGAGATAAGTGTGTGTGAAAGCCGTCCTTCACCTAGCTTGTTGGGAACACAAAGTTTCTTTTCACTTGCAAACTCCACTCCATACATATATATGGGGAGGTACTAGCTCCAACTCGGTTTTACAGTGAAAACTGCAGGAACTTCAAACCGGCACTAGGAAACAGACTGAGAAACCAGAGTAAAAGTTTCTCCTGCAACCCGTTCCCTTTGTGCTAGATGAACGAACGTCTCTCCACATGCTCAGTTCTGAGAGATAAGTGTGTGTGAAAGCCGTCCTTCACCTAGCTTGTTGGGAACACAAAGTTTCTTTTCACTTGCAAACTCCACTCCATACATATATATGGGGAGGTACTAGCTCCAACTCGGTTTTACAGTGAAAACTGCAGGAACTTCAAACCGGCACTAGGAAACAGACTGAGAAACCAGAGTAAAAGTTTCTCCTGCAACCCGTTCCCTTTGTGCTAGATGAACGAACGTCTCTCCACATGCTCAGTTCTGAGAGATAAGTGTGTGTGAAAGCCGTCCTTCACCTAGCTTGTTGGGAACACAAAGTTTCTTTTCACTTGCAAACTCCACTCCATACATATATATGGGGAGGTACTAGCTCCAACTCGGTTTTACAGTGAAAACTGCAGGAACTTCAAACCGGCACTAGGAAACAGACTGAGAAACCAGAGTAAAAGTTTCTCCTGCAACCCGTTCCCTTTGTGCTAGATGAACGAACGTCTCTCCACATGCTCAGTTCTGAGAGATAAGTGTGTGTGAAAGCCGTCCTTCACCTAGCTTGTTGGGAACACAAAGTTTCTTTTCACTTGCAAACTCCACTCCATACATATATATGGGGAGGTACTAGCTCCAACTCGGTTTTACAGTGAAAACTGCAGGAACTTCAAACCGGCACTAGGAAACAGACTGAGAAACCAGAGTAAAAGTTTCTCCTGCAACCCGTTCCCTTTGTGCTAGATGAACGAACGTCTCTCCACATGCTCAGTTCTGAGAGATAGTGTGTGTGAAAGCCGTCCTTCACCTAGCTTGTTGGGAACACAAAGTTTCTTTTCACTTGCAAACTCCACTCCATACATATATATGGGGAGGTACTAGCTCCAACTCGGTTTTACAGTGAAAACTGCAGGAACTTCAAACCGGCAGTAGGAAACAGACTGAGAAACCAGAGTAAAAGTTTCTCCTGCAACCCGTTCCCTTTGTGCTAGATGAACGAACGTCTCTCCACATGCTCAGTTCTGAGAGATAAGTGTGTGTGAAAGCCGTCCTTCACCTAGCTTGTTGGGAACACAAAGTTTCTTTTCACTTGCAAACTCCACTCCATACATATATATGGGGAGGTACTAGCTCCAACTCGGTTTTACAGTGAAAACTGCAGGAACTTCAAACCGGCACTAGGAAACAGACTGAGAAACCAGAGTAAAAGTTTCTCCTGCAACCCGTTCCCTTTGTGCTAGATGAACGAACGTCTCTCCACATGCTCAGTTCTGAGAGATAAGTGTGTGTGAAAGCCGTCCTTCACCTAGCTTGTTGGGAACACAAAGTTTCTTTTCACTTGCAAACTCCACTCCATACATATATATGGGGAGGTACTAGCTCCAACTCGGTTTTACAGTGAAAACTGCAGGAACTTCAAACCGGCACTAGGAAACAGACTGAGAAACCAGAGTAAAAGTTTCTCCTGCAACCCGTTCCCTTTGTGCTAGATGAACGAACGTCTCTCCACATGCTCAGTTCTGAGAGATAAGTGTGTGTGAAAGCCGTCCTTCACCTAGCTTGTTGGGAACACAAAGTTTCTTTTCACTTGCAAACTCCACTCCATACATATATATGGGGAGGTACTAGCTCCAACTCGGTTTTACAGTGAAAACTGCAGGAACTTCAAACCGGCACTAGGAAACAGACTGAGAAACCAGAGTAAAAGTTTCTCCTGCAACCCGTTCCCTTTGTGCTAGATGAACGAACGTCTCTCCACATGCTCAGTTCTGAGAGATAAGTGTGTGTGAAAGCCGTCCTTCACCTAGCTTGTTGGGAACACAAAGTTTCTTTTCACTTGCAAACTCCACTCCATACATATATATGGGGAGGTACTAGCTCCAACTCGGTTTTACAGTGAAAACTGCAGGAACTTCAAACCGGCACTAGGAAACAGACTGAGAAACCAGAGTAAAAGTTTCTCCTGCAACCCGTTCCCTTTGTGCTAGATGAACGAACGTCTCTCCACATGCTCAGTTCTGAGAGATAAGTGTGTGTGAAAGCCGTCCTTCACCTAGCTTGTTGGGAACACAAAGTTTCTTTTCACTTGCAAACTCCACTCCATACATATATATGGGAGGTACTAGCTCCAACTCGGTTTTACAGTGAAAACTGCAGGAACTTCAAACCGGCACTAGGAAACAGACTGAGAAACCAGAGTAAAAGTTTCTCCTGCAACCCGTTCCCTTTGTGCTAGATGAACGAACGTCTCTCCACATGCTCAGTTCTGAGAGATAAGTGTGTGTGAAAGCCGTCCTTCACCTAGCTTGTTGGGAACACAAAGTTTCTTTTCACTTGCAAACTCCACTCCATACATATATATGGGGAGGTACTAGCTCCAACTCGGTTTTACAGTGAAAACTGCAGGAACTTCAAACCGGCACTAGGAAACAGACTGAGAAACCAGAGTAAAAGTTTCTCCTGCAACCCGTTCCCTTTGTGCTAGATGAACGAACGTCTCTCCACATGCTCAGTTCTGAGAGATAAGTGTGTGTGAAAGCCGTCCTTCACCTAGCTTGTTGGGAACACAAAGTTTCTTTTCACTTGCAAACTCCACTCCATACATATATATGGGGAGGTACTAGCTCCAACTCGGTTTTACAGTGAAAACTGCAGGAACTTCAAACCGGCACTAGGAAACAGACTGAGAAACCAGAGTAAAAGTTCTCCTGCAACCCGTTCCCTTTGTGCTAGATGAACGAACGTCTCTCCACATGCTCAGTTCTGAGAGATAAGTGTGTGTGAAAGCCGTCCTTCACCTAGCTTGTTGGGAACACAAGTTTCTTTTCACTTGCAAAACTCCACTCCATACATATATATGGGGAGGTACTAGCTCCAACTCGGTTTTACAGTGAAAACTGCAGGAACTTCAAACCGGCACTAGGAAACAGACTGAGAAACCAGAGTAAAAGTTTCTCCTGCAACCCGTTCCCTTTGTGCTAGATGAACGAACGTCTCTCCACATGCTCAGTTCTGAGAGATAAGTGTGTGTGAAAGCCGTCCTTCACCTAGCTTGTTGGGAACACAAAGTTTCTTTTCACTTGCAAACTCCACTCCATACATATATATGGGGTAGGTACTAGCTCCAACTCGGTTTACAGTGAAAACTGCAGGAACTTCAAACCGGCACTAGGAAACAGACTGAGAAACCAGAGTAAAAGTTTTCTCCTGCAACCCGTTCCCCTTTGTGCCTAGATGAACGAAACGTCTCTCCACTGCTCAGTTCTGAGAGATAAGTGTGTGTTGAAAGCCGTCCTTCACCTAGCTTGTTGGGAACACAAAGTTTCTTTTCACTTGCAAACTCCACTCCATACATATATATGGGGAGGTACTAGCTCCCAACTCGGTTTTACAGTGAAAACTGCAGGAACTTTCAAACCGGCACTAGGAAACAGACTGAGAAACCAGAGTAAAGTTTCTCCTGCAACCCGTTCCCTTTGTGCTAGATGAACGAACGTCTATCCACATGCTCAGTTCTGAGAGATAAGTGTGTGTGAAAGCCGTTCCTTCACCTAGCTTGTTGGGAACACAAAGTTTATTTTCAGTTGCAAACTCCACTCCATACATATATATGGGGAGGTACA
>NW_022588044.1:0-26030 GCF_009834535.1 Camelus ferus | reverse complement strand
TACCTGCCCATATATATGTATGGAGTGGAGTTTGCAAATGAATAGGAAACTTTGTGTTCCCAACAAGTAGGTGAAGGACGGCTTTCACACAGACATATCTCTCAGAACTGAGCATGTGGGAGACGTTCTTATCTCTCACAAATGTAACGTTTGCAGGAGAAACTTTGTACTCTGGATTCTCACTGTTTCTAGTGCGGTTTGAAGTTCCTGCATGTTTCACTGTAAACCGAGTTGGAGCTAGCACATACCCATAGATATGTATGGAGTGGAGTTTGCTACTGAAAAGAATCTTTGTGTTCCCAACATGCTAGTGAAAGATGTCATTCACACACTTATCTCTCAGAACTGAGCATGTGGAGAGACGTTCGTTCACTAGCACAAAGGGAACGGTTTGCATGAGAAACTTTTACTCTGGTTTCTCAGTCTGCATAGTGTCGGTTTGAAGTTCCTGAGTTATAACTGTAAAAGCGAGTAGTGGAGCTAGTACCTTCCCATATATCTGTATGGAGTGGAATTTGCAAATAAATAGAAACTTTGTGTTCCCAACAAGATAGTTTAAGGACGTTTTCACACAGATATATCTCAGAACTGAGCATGTGGAGAGACGTTCATTCACCTAGCACAAAGGGAACGGTTGCAGGAGAAACTATTACTCTGGTTCTCAGTCTGTTTCCTACAGCCGTTTGAAATTCCTGCAGTTTTCACTGTGAAACCGAGTTGGATATAGTATCTACCCAATATATGTATGGAGTGGAGTTTGCAACTGAAAAGAATCTTTGTGTTCCCAACATGCTAGTGAGGATGTCATTCACACCACTTATCTCTCAGAACTTAGCATGTGGAGAGACGTTTGTTCATCTTGCACAAGGGAACGGGTTGCAGGAGGAACTTTTACTCTGGTTTCTCAGTCTGTTTCCTAGTGCCAGGTTGATCTTCCTGCAGTTTCACTGTAAAACAGATTTGGAGCTATTACATCCCCATAAATATGTATGGAGTGGAGTATGCAACTGAAAATAAACTTTGTGTTCCCAACAATCTAGGTGAAGCACGGCTTTACAGACACATATCTCTCAGAACTGAGCATGTGGAGAGACGTTCGTTCATCTATCACAATGGGAAACGTTTTACAGGAGAAATTTTTACTCTGGATTCTCAGTCTTTTTTAGTGCTGTTTGAATTTCCTGCAGTTATCACTGTAAAGCCGAGTTGGAGCTAGTCCCCAATCATAGATATGTATGGAATGGAGTTTGCAACTTAAAAGAATCATTGTGTTCCCAACAAGCTATGTGAAGGACTGCTTTAACACACTTATCTGTCAGATCTGAGAATGTGTAGAGAAGTTCGTTCATCTAGCACAAGGGAACTGGTTGCAGGAGTAACTTTTACTCTGGTTTCTAAGTCTGTTTCCTAGTGCCGGTTTGAAATTCCTGCAGTTTCCATTGTAGACCGATTTGGAGCTAGTACTTCCCCATATATATGTATGGACTTGAGTTTGCAACTGAAAAGAAAATTTGTGTTCCCAACAAGCTATGTGAAGTTCGGCTTTCACACAACTTATCTCTCAGAACTTAGCTGTGGAGAGACGTTCGTTCATCTAACACAAAGGGAACAGGTTGCGGAGATACATTTACTCTGGATTCTCAGTCTGTTTACTAGTGCCGGTTTGAAGTTCCTGCAGTTTTCACTGTAAAACCGAGTTGGATCTAGCCCTTACCCATAGATATGTATGGATTGGAGTTTGCAACTTAAAAGAAACTTTGTGTTCCCAACAAGCTAGGTGAAGGACGGCTTTCACTCACACTTATATCTCACAACTGAGCATGTGGAGAGACGTTCGTTCATCTAGCAAAATGGCAACGGTTGCAGGAAAAACTTTACTCTGGTTTCTCAGTATGTTTCCTAGTGCCAGTTTGAATTTCCATCAGTTTTCACTATAAAACCGAGTTGGAGTTTGTACCTCCCCATATATATGAATGGAACGTATTTTGCATCTGAAAAGAAACTTTGTGTTCCCAACAAGCTAGTTGAAAGACGGCTTTAAAACACATTATCTCTCAGAATAGTGCATGTGGAGAGACGTTCGTTCTTCTATCACAAAGGGAACGTGTTGCAGGGGAAACTATTACCCTGGATTCTCAGTTTGTTTTCTAGTGCCGGTTTGAAGTTCCTGCTGTTTTCACTGTAATACCGAGTTGGAGATAGTCCATACCATAGATATGTATGGATTGGGATTTGCAACTGAAAAGAAATTTGTGTTCCCAACAAGCTTTTTGAAGGACGGCTTTCACACACACTTACCTCTCAGAACTGAGCATGTGGAGAGACGTTCTTCATCTAGCACAATGGGAACGGGTTGCAGGAGAAATTTTACTCTGGATTCTCAGTCTGTTTCCTGGTGCCAGTTTGAAGTTCCTGCATTTTTCACTGTAAAACCGAGTTGGAGCTAGCCCAAACCCATAGATATGTATGGAGTGGAGTTTGCTACTGAAAAGAATTCCTTGTGTTCCCAACACGCTATGTGAAGTTCGGCTTTCACACACACTTATGCCTCAGAACTGAGCATGTGGAGAGACGTTCGTTCATCTAGCAGAAGGGAACGGTTTGCAGGAGAAACTTTTACTCTGGTTTCTCAGTCTGTTTCCTAGTGAAGTTTGAATTCCTGCAGTTTTCACTGAAAAACCGATTTGGAGCTATTACCTCCCCATATATTTATGGAGCTGAGTTGGATATGAAAAGAAAATTTGTGTTCCCATCAAGCTAGGTGAAGAACGGCTTTCACACAAAATTATCTCTCAGAACTTAGCATGTGGAGAGAAGTTCGTTCATCTCACAAAAGGAACGGGTTTCAAGAGAAACTATACTCAGGATTCTCAGTCTGTTTCCTAGTGCGGTTTGAAGTTCCTGCAGTTTTCACTGTAATACCGAGCTGGAGCTAGCCCATACCCATTGATATGTATGGAGTGGAATTTGCTACTGAAAGAAACTTTGGGTTCCCAAGAAGCTAGGTGAAGTTCGGCTTTCACACATATATATGAATGAGAATTGAGCATGTGGAGAGACTTCGTTCATCTATCACAAAGGGAACGGTTTGCAGGAGAAGAAACTTTTACCTCTGGTTTCTCAGTCTGTTTCCTAGAGCCGGTTTGTATTTCCCGCAGTTTTCAATGTAAAACAGATTTGTAGCTAGTACCTCCCCATTATATATGTATGGAGTGGTTGTTTGCAACTGAAAAGGAACTATTTGTGTTCCCAACAAGTAGGTGAAGGACGTCTTTCAAACACAATGATCTCTCAGAATTGAGATGTGAGACTTTCGTTCATGTACAGAAAGGGAAACAGGTTGCAGGAGAAACTTTTACTCTGGTTTCTCAGTCTGTTTCCTAGTGCCGGTTTGAACTTCCTGCAGTTTTTTCACTGTAAAATCTGAGTTGGAGCTAGACCATAGCCATATATATGTTATGGAGTGGAGTTTGCCAAATGAAGGAACTTTGTGTTCTCAACAAGCAGTTGAAGGACGGCTTTCACACACACTTATGTCTCAGAACGAGCATGTGGGAAGAGGACGTTCGTTCATCTAGCACAAAGGGAACGGGTTGCAGGTGAAACTTTACTCTGGTTTCTCAGTCTCTTTCCTAGTGCCGGTTTGAATTTCCTGCAGTTTCCACTGTAAAATGGAGTTGGAGCTAGTACCTCCCCATATATATGTATGGATTGGAGTTTGCAACTAAAAAAAATTGTGTTCCCAACAAGCTAGGTGAAGGACGGCTTTCACATACACTTATGTCTCAGAATTGAGCATGTGGAGAGACGTTCGTTCATCTTAGCCCAAGAACGGGTTTGCATAAGAAAAATTTACTCTGGTTTCTCAGTCTCTTTCCTAGTGCCTGTTGAATTTCCTTGCAGTTTCAATGTAAAACATAGTTTGGAGCTAGTACCTCCCCATGTATATGAATGGAGTGGATTTTACAATGAAAAGTAATTTTGGATACTCAACATGCTATTTCAAGTATGGCTTTCACACACACATATCTCTCAGAAATGAGCATGTGGATAGACGTTCGTTCATCTACAGAATGGGAACGGGTTACAGGAGAACCTTTTACTCTGGTTTCACAGTCTGTTTCCTAGTGACGGTTTTGAAATTCCTGCAGTTTTCACTGTAAAATTTAGTTGGAGCTAGTACCTCCCCCATATATATGTATGGAGTGGAGTTTGCAACTGAAAAGAAACTTTTGTGTTCCCAACAAGCTAGGTGAAGGTCGGCTTTCACACACATTTATGTCTCAGAATGAGCATGTGGAGAGACGTTTCGTTCATCTAGCACAAAGGGAACGGGTTGCAGGAGAAACTTTTACTCTGGTTTCTCAGTCTGTTTCCTAGTGCCGGTTTGAACTTCCTGCAGTTTTCACTGTAAAAACCGAGTTGGATGTAGCCCAAACCCATAGATATGTATGGAGTGGAGTTTGCAAATGAAAAGAAAATTTGTGTTCCCAACAAGGTAAGTGAAGGACGGCTTCACACAGACATATCTCTCAGAAATGAGCATGTGGAGAGAGGTTCGTTCATCTAGCACAAAGGGAAAGGTTTGCAGGAGAAATTTTTACTCTGGTTTCTCAGTCTGTTTCCTTGTGCCGGTTTGAATTTCCTGCAATTTTCATGTGAAAACCGAGTGGTGGGAGAACCTCCCCATATATATGTATGGAGTTGAGTTTGCAAATTAATAGAAACTTTTGTGTTCCCAACAATCGAGTTGAAGGACGGCTTTCACACAAACTTATCCCTCAGGAAATGAGCGATGTGGAGAGACTTTCGTTCATCTAGCAAAAATGGAATGGGTTCCAGGAGAAACATTTATTTTGTTTTCTCAGTCTGTTTAGTAGAGACGTTTTGAAATTCCTGCAGTATTCACTGTAAAACAGAGTTGGAGCTAGTACCTCCCCATATATATTTATGGAGTGGAGTTTGCAACTGAAAAGAATCTTTGTGTTCCCAAAAAGCTAGGTGAAGGACGGCTTAGAACACACTTATCTCTCTGAATTGAGCATGTGTAGAGAAGTTCTTTCATCTAGTACTAAGGGAAAGGGTTGCATTAGAAACTTTTACTCTGGTTTCTCATTCTTTTACCTAATGCCGGTTTGAAGTTCCTGCAGTTTTCACTGTAAAACAGAGTTGGAGAGTGTACCTACCCATACATATGTATGGATTGGAGTTTGCAACTGAAAAGAAACTTTGTGTTCACAACACGCTATGGGAAGTACGGCATTCACACACACATATCTCAGAACTGAGCATGTGGAGAGACGTTCGTTCATCTAGCACAATGGAACGGTTGCAGTAGAAATTTTACGCTGGTTTCTCAGTCTGTTTCCTAGTGCCGGTTTGAAGTTCCTGCAGTTTTCACTGTAAAACAGAGTTGGAGCTAGCCGAAACCCATAGATATGTATGGGAGTGGAGTTTGCTACTGAAAAGAATCTTTGTGTTCCCAACAAGCTAAGTGAAGGTCGGCTTTCACACACACTTATGCCTCAGAACTGAGCATGTGGAGAGACGTTCGTTCAACTAGCACAAGGGAACGGTTTGCAGGAGAAACTTTTACACTGGTTTCTCAGTCTGTTTCCTAGTGCTGGTTAGAATTTCCTGCAGTTTTCACTGTAAACCGAGTTGGAGCTTGTACCTCACCATATATATGTATAGAGTGGAGTTTGCCACTGAAAAGAAACTTTGTGTTCCCAACAAGCTAGGTGAGTTCGGCTTTCACACACACATTTATGTCTCAGAAATGAGCATGTGGAAAGACGTTCGTTCATCTAGCACAAAGGGAACGGGTTGCAGGAGAAACTTTTACTCTGGTTTCTCAGTATGTTTCCTAGTGCCGGTTTGAAGTTCCTGCAGTTTTTCACTGTAAAACCGTTTTGGAGCTAGCCCATAACCATTGATATGTATGGAGTGGAGTTGGCTACTGAAAAGAATCTTTGTGTTCCCAACATGCTATGTGAAAGATGTCTTTCACACACACTTATCTCTCAGAACTGAGCATGTGGAGAGACGTTCGTTCAACTAGCAAAAAGGGAACGGTTTGCAGGTGAAAGTTTACTCTGGTTTCACAGACTGTTTCCTAGTGCCGGTTTGAAGTTCCTTTAGTTTTCACTGTAAAACGATTTTGAGCTTATTTCCTCCCCATATATATGTATGGAGTGCAGTTTGCAACTGAAAATAAACTTGTGTTTTTAACAAGCTAGGTTTAGCACGGCTTTCAAAGACAAATATCTCTCAGAATTGAGCATGTTGAGAGACGTTAGTTCATCTATCACCAAGGGAACGTGTTACAGGAGAAATTTTTACTCTGGTTTCTCAGTCTGTTTTCTAGTGCCGGTTTGAAGTTCCTGCAGTTTTCACAGTAAAATCGATTTGGAGCTACTACCTAATCATAGATATGTATGGATTGGAGTCTGCAACTTAAAAGAAACATTGTGTTCCCAACAAGCTATGTGAAGGACTGCTTTAACACAATTATCTCTCAGATCTGAGCATATGTAGAGAAGTTCGGTCATCTAGCACAAAGGGAACTGATTGCAGGAGAATCTTTTACTCAGGTTTCTAAGTCTGTTTCCTAGTGCCGTTTTGAAATTCCTGCAGTTTTCACTGTAAAACCGTGTTGGAGCTAGTACTTCCCCATATATATGTATGGAGCGGAGTTTGCATCTGAAACGAAACTTTGTGTTCCCAACAAGATAGGTGATGGACGGCTTTCACACAGACTTATCTCTCAGAACTGAGCATGTGGAGAGACGTTCGTTCATCTACCACAAAGGGAACGTTTTGCAGGCAAACTTTTACTCCTGTTTATCAGGCTGTTTCTTAGTGCCGGTTGGAAGTTCCTGCAGTTTTCACTGTAAAGCCGAGTTGGAGCTAGTACTGCCCCATATATATGTATTGAGTGTAGTTTCCAACTGAAAAGAAACTTTGTGTTCCCAACAGTCTAGGTGAAGGACGGCATTCAAACACACTTATCTCTCAGAATTGAGCATGTGGAGAGACGTTCGTTCATCTAGCACAATGGGAACGGTTTGCATGAGAAACTTTTACTCTGGTTTCTCAGTCTGCATTCTAGTGTCGGTTTGAAGTTCCTGAGTTATAACTGTAAAAGCGAGTTGAGCTAGTACCTTCCCATATATCTGTATGGAGTGGAATTTGCAAATAAATAGAAACTTTGTGTTCCCAACAAGATAGTTTAAGGACGGTTTTCACACAGATATATCTCTCAGAACTGAGCATGTGGAGAGACGTTCATTCACCTAGCACAAAGGGAACGGGTTGCAGGAGAAACTATTACTCTGGTTTCTCAGTCTGTTTCCTACAGCCGGTTTGAAATTCCTGCAGTTTTCACTGTGAAAACCGAGTTGGAGATAGTATCTACCCATATATATGTATGGAGTGGAGTTTGCAACTGAAAGAATCTTTGTGTTCCCAACATGCTATGTGAAGGATGTCATTCACACACACTTATCTCTCAGAACTTAGCATGTGGAGAGACGTTTGTTCCTCTTGCACAAAGGGAACGGGTTGCAGGAGGAACTTTTACTCTGGTTCTCAGTCTGTTTCCTAGTGCCAGGTTGATCTTCCTGCAGTTTTCACTGTAAAACAGATTTGGAGCTATTACATCCCCATAAATATGTATGGAGTGGAGTATGCAACTGAAAATAAACTTTGTGTTCCCAACAATCTAGGTGAAGCACGGCTTTCACAGACACATATCTCTCAGAACTGAGCATGTGGAGAGACGTTCGTTCATCTATCACAATGGAACGTTTTACAGGAGAAATTTTTACTCTGGATTCTCAGTCTTTTTTCTAGTGCCGGTTTGAAGTTCCTGCAGTTATCACTGTAAAGCCGAGTTGGAGCTAGTCCCCAATCATAGATATGTATGGATTGGAGTTTGCAACTTAAAAGAATCATTGTGTTCCCAACAAGCTATGTGAAGGACTGCTTTAACACACTTATCTGTCAGATCTGAGCATGTGTAGAGAAGTTCGTTCATCTAGCACAAAGGGAACTGGTTGCAGGAGAAACTTTTACTCTGGTTTCTAAGTCTGTTTCCTAGTGCCGGTTTGAAATTCCTGCAGTTTCCATTGTAAGACCGATTTGGAGCTAGTACTTCCCCATATATATGTATGGACTTGAGTTTGCAACTGAAAAGAAAATTTGTGTCCCAACAAGCTATGTGAAGTTCGGCTTTCACACACACTTATCTCTCAGAACTTAGCATGTGGAGAGACGTTCGTTCATCTAACACAAAGGGAACGGGTTGCAGGAGATACATTTACTCTGGATTCTCAGTCTGTTTACTAGTGCCGGTTTGAAGTTCCTGCAGTTTTCACTGTAAAACCGAGTTGGATCTAGCCCTTACCCATAGATATGTATGGATTGGAGTTTGCAACTTAAAAGAAACTTTGTGTTCCCAACAAGCTAGGTTAAGGACGGCTTTCACTCACACTTATATCTCACAACTGAGCATGTGGAGAGACGTTCGTTCATCTAGCAAAATGGCAACGGGTTGCAGGAAAAACTTTTACTCTGGTTTCTCAGTATGTTTCCTAGTGCCAGTTTGAATTTCCATCAGTTTTCACTATAAAACCGAGTTGGAGTTTGTACCTCCCCATATATATGAATGGAACGTATTTTGCATCTGAAAAGAAACTTTGTGTTCCCAACAAGCTAGTTGAAAGACGGCTTTAAAACACACTTATCTCTCAGAATAGTGCATGTGGAGAGACGTTCGTTCTTCTATCACAAAGGGAACGTGTTGCAGGGGAAACTATTACCCTGGATTCTCAGTTTGTTTTCTAGTGCCGGTTTGAAGTTCCTGCTGTTTTCACTGTAATACCGAGTTGGAGATAGTCCATACCCATAGATATGTATGGATTGGGATTTGCAACTGAAAAGAAATTTGTGTTCCCAACAATCTTTTTGAAGGACGGCTTTCACACACACTTACCTCTCAGAACTGAGCATGTGGAGAGACGTTCTTTCATCTAGCACAATGGGAACGGGTTGCAGGAGAAATTTTACTCTGGATTCTCAGTCTGTTTCCTGGTGCCAGTTTGAAGTTCCTGCATTTTTCACTGTAAAACCGAGTTGGAGCTAGCCCAAACCCATAGATATGTATGGAGTGGAGTTTTGCTACTGAAAAGAATCCTTGTGTTCCCAACACGCTATGTGAAGTTCGGCTTTCACACACACTTATGCCTCAGAACTGAGCATGTGGAGAGACGTTCGTTCATCTAGCAGAAGGGAACGGTTTGCAGGAGAAACTTTTACTCTGGTTTCTCAGTCTGTTTCCTAGTGAAAGTTTGAATTCCTGCAGTTTTCACTGAAAAACCGATTTGGAGCTAGTACCTCCCCATATATATTTATGGAGCTGAGTTGGATACTGAAAAGAAAATTTGTGTTCCCATCAAGCTAGGTGAAGAACGGCTTTCACACAAAATTATCTCTCAGAACTTAGCATGTGGAGAGAAGTTCGTTCATCTAGCACAAAAGGAACGGGTTTCAAGAGAAACTATACTCTGGATTCTCAGTCTGTTTCCTAGTGCCGGTTTGAAGTTCCTGCAATTTTCACTGTAATACCGAGCTGGAGCTAGCCCATACCCATTGATATGTATGGAGTGGAATTTGCTACTGAAAAGAAACTTTGGTTTCCCAAGAAGCTAGGTGAAGTTCGGCTTTCACACATATATATGAATGAGAAATGAGCATGTGGAGAGACTTTCGTTCATCTATCACAAAGGGAACGGTTTGCAGGAGAAACTTTTACTCTGGTTTCTCAGTCTGTTTCCTAGAGCCGGTTTGTATTTCCCGCAGTTTTCACTGTAAAACAGATTTGTAGCTAGTACCTCCCCATATATATGTATGGAGTGGTGTTTGCAAACTGAAAAGAAACTTTGTGTTCCCAACAAGCTAGGTGAAGGACGGCTTCAAACACAATGATCTCTCAGAATTGAGCATGTGGAGACTTTCGTTCATGTACAGAAAGGGAACAGGTTGCAGGAGAAACTTTACTCTGGTTTCTCAGTCTGTTTCCTAGTGCCGGTTTGAACTTCCTGCAGTTTTCACTGTAAAATCGAGTTGGAGCTAGACCATAGCCATATATATGTATGGAGTGGAGTTTGCAAATGAAAAGAAACTTTGTGTTCCCAACAAGCAGGTTGAAGGACGGCTTTCACACACACTTATGTCTCAGAACTGAGCATGTGGAGAGACGTTCGTTCATCTAGCACAAAGGGAACGGGTTGCAGGTGAAACTTTTACTCTGGTTTCTCAGTCTCTTTCCTAGTGCCGGTTTGAATTTCCTGCAGTTTTCACTGTAAAATCGAGTTGGAGCTAGTACCTCCCCATATATATGTATGGATTGGAGTTTGCAAATAAAAAAAATTTGTGTTCCCAACAAGCTAGGTGTAGGACGGCCTTTTCACATACACCTTATGTCTCAGAATTGAGCATGTGGAGAGACGTTCGTTCATCTAGCCCAAAGAACGGGTTGCATAAGAAAAATTTACTCTGGTTTCTCAGTCTCTTTCCTAGTGCC
The DNA here is from genome assembly GCF_009834535.1 of Camelus ferus. Taxonomy (NCBI): domain Eukaryota; kingdom Metazoa; phylum Chordata; class Mammalia; order Artiodactyla; family Camelidae; genus Camelus; species Camelus ferus. The sequence continues at coordinate 15,445 of NW_022588044.1, read as the reverse complement.
TGTTTGGATTTCCTGCAGTTTCAATGTAAAACATAGTTGGAGCTAGTACCTCCCCATTTATATGAATGGAGTGGATTTTACAACTGAAAAGTAATTTTGGATACTCAACATGCTATTCCAAGTATGGCTTCTTCACACACACATATCTCTCAGAAATGAGCATGTGGATAGACGTTCGTTCACTACACAATGGGAACGGGTTACAGGAGAAAATTTTACTCTGGTTTCACAGTCTGTTTCCTAGTGACGGTTTGGAAATTCCTGCAGTTTTCACTGTAAAATTTAGTTGGAGCTAGTACCTCCCCATATATATGTATGGAGTGGAGTTTGCAACTGAAAAGAAACTTTGTGTTCCCAACAAGCTAGGTGAAGTTCGGCTTCACACATATTTATGTCTCAGAAATGAGTATGTGGAGAGACGTTCGTTCATCTAGCACAAAGGGAACGGGTTGCAGGAGAAACTTTTACTCTGGTTTCTCAGTCTGTTTCCTAGTGCCGGTTTGAACTTCCTGCAGTTTTCACTGTAAAACCGAGTTGGATGTAGCCCAAACCCATAGATACGTATGGAGTGGAGTTTGCAAATGAAAAGAAAATTTGTGTTCCCAACAAGGTAAGTGAAGGACGGCTTTCACACAGACATATCTCTCAGAAATGAGCATGTGGAGAGAGGGTTCGTTCATCTAGCACAAAGGGAAAGGTTTGCAGGAGAAATTTTTACTCTGGTTTCTCAGTCTGTTTCCTTGTGCCGGTTTGAATTTCCTGCAATTTTCATGTGAAAACCGAGTTGGTGGAGAACCTCCCCATATATATGTATGGAGTTGAGTTTGCTAATTAATAGAAACTTTGTGTTCCCAACAATCGAGTTGAAGGACGGCATTCACACAAACTTATCCCTCAGAAATGAGCATGTGGAGAGACTTTCGTTCATCTAGCAAAAATGGAATGGGTTCCAGGAGAAACATTTATTTTGTTTTCTCAGTCTGTTTAGTAGAGACGTTTTGAAATTCCTGCAGTATTCACTGTAAAACAGAGTTGGAGCTAGTACCTCCCCATATATATTTATGGAGTGGAGTTTGCAACTGAAAAGAATCTTTGTGTTCCCAAAAACCTAGGTGAAGGACGGCTTAGAAACACACTTATCTCTCTGAATTGAGCATGTGTAGAGAAGTTCTTTCATCTAGTACTAAGGGAAAGGGTTGCATTAGAAACTTTTACTCTGGTTTCTCATTCTTTTACCTAATGCCGGTTTGAAGTTCCTGCAGTTTTCACTGTAAAACAGAGTTGGAGAGTGTACCTACCCATATATATGTAATGGATTGGAGTTTGCAACCTGAAAAGAAACTTTGTGTTCACAACACGCTATGGGAAGTACGGCATTCACAAACACATATCTCAGAACTGAGCATGTGGAGAGACGTTCGTTCATCTAGCACAAATGGAACGGTTGCAGTAGAAAATTTTACGCTGGTTTCTCAGTCTGTTTCCTAGTGCCGGTTTGAAGTTCCTGCAGTTTTCACTGTAAAACAGAGTTGGAGCTAGCCGAAACCCATAGATATGTATGGAGTGGAGTTTGCTACTGAAAAGAATCTTTGTGTTCCCAACAAGCTAAGTGAAGGTCGGCTTTCACACACACTTATGCCTCAGAAACTGAGCATGTGGAGAGACGTTCGTTCAACTAGCACAAGGGAACGGTTTGCAGGAGAAACTTTTACACTGGTTTCTCAGTCTGTTTCCTAGTGCCGGTTAGAATTTCCTGCAGTTTTCACTGTAAAAACCGAGTTGGAGCTTGTACCTCACCATATATATGTATAGAGTGGAGTTTGCCACTGAAAAGAAACTTTGTGTTCCCAACAAGCTAGGTGAAGGTGGCTTTCAAACAAATTATCTCTCAGAATTGAGCATGTGGAAAGATGTTCGTTCATCTATCACAAAGGGAACGGCTTGCAGGAGAAACTTTTATTCTGGTTTCTAAGACTGTTTCCTAGTGCCGGTTTGAAGTTCCTGCATTTTTCACTGTAAAACCGAGTTGGAGCTAGCCCATACCCATAGATATTTATGGAGTGGAGACTGCTACTGAAATGAAACTTTGTGTTCCCAACAAGCAAGGTGAAGTACGGTTTTCACATACACTTATGTCACAGATATGAGCATGTGGAGAGACGTTTCGTTCATCTATCACAAAGGGAAAGGTTTTCAGGGGAAACTTTTTCTCTGGTTTCTCAGTCCGTTTTTGGTGCCGGTTAGAATTTCCTGCAGTTTTCACTGTAAAACCGATTTGGAGCTAGTAACTCCCCATATAACTGTATGGATAGGAGTTTGCCACTGAAAAGAAACTTTGTGATCCCAACAAGCTAGGTGAAGGACGGCTTTCAAACACACTTATCTCTCAGAACTGAGCATGTGGAGAGACAAACTTTCATCTCGCATGAAGGGAACTGGTTGCAGTAGAACCTTTTACTCTGGTTTCTCAGTCTGTTTCCTAGTGCCGGTTTGAAGTTCCTGCAGTTTTCACTGTAAAACAGAGTTGGAGCTAGTACTTCCCCGTATATATGTATGGAGTGGATTTTGCAACCTAAAAGAAACCCTGTGTTCCCAACAAGCTAGTTGAAAGACGGATTTCACTCATACTATTCTCTCAGAAATGAGCATGTGGAAAGACGTTCGTTCATCTAGCAGAAAGTGAACGGGTTGCCAGAGAAACTATTACTCTGGTTGCTCAGTCTGTTTTCTAGTGCCGGTTTGATGTTCCTGCAGTTTTCCTTGTAAAACAGAGTAGGAGCAAGTACCTCCCCATAGATATGTATGGAGTGGAGTTATTTAATGAAAAAAAACTATGTATTCCCAAAAAGCTATGTGAAGAACGGCTTTCACACACACTTATCTCTCAGGACTGAGCATGTGGAGAGACGTTCGTTCATCTATCACAAAGGGAACGGGTTGCAGGAGAAATTTTACACTGGTTTCTCAGTATGTTTCCTAGTGCCGGTTTGAAGTTCCTGCAGTTTTCACTGTAAAAGCTTGTTGGAGATAGTACCTCCCCATAAGTATGTATGGAGTTGATTTGGCAAACTGAAAAGAACTTTGTGTTCCCCACAATCTACGTGAAGGACGGCTTTTCACACACAATTATGTCTCAGAAACTGAGCATGTGGAGAGATGTTCGTTCATCTAGCACAAAGGGAACGGGTTGCAGGAGAAACTTTTACTCTGGTTTCTCAGTATGTTTCCTAGTGCCGGTTGAAGTTCCTGCAGTTTTCACTGTAAAACCGTTTTGGAGCTAGCCCATAACCATTGATATGTATGGAGTGGAGTTGGCTACTGAAAAGAATCTTGTGTTCCCAACATGCTATGTGAAAGATGTCTTTCACACACACTTATCTCTCAGAACTGAGCATGTGGAGAGACGTTCGTTCAACTAGCAAAAAGGGAACGGTTTGCAGGTGAAAGTTTTACTCTGGTTTCACAGGACTGTTTCCTAGTGCCGGTTTGAAGTTCCTGTAGTTTTTCACTGTTAAAACGATTTTGAGCTATTTCCTCCCCATATATATGTATGGAGTGCAGTTTTGCAACTGAAAATAAACTTTGTGTTTTTAACAAGCTAGGTTTAGCACGGCTTTCAAAGACAAATATCTCTCAGAATGAGCATGTTGAGAGACGTTAGTTCATCTATCACCAAGGGAACGTGTTACAGGAGAAATTTTTACTCTGGTTTCTCAGTCTGTTTTCTAGTGCGGTTTGAAGTTCCTGCAGTTTTCACAGTAAAATCGATTTGGAGCTACTACCTAATCATAGATATGTATGGATTGGAGTCTGCAACTTAAAAGAAAACATTGTGTTCCCAACAAGCTATGTGAAGGGACTGGCTTTAACACAATTATCTCTCAGATCTGAGCATATGTAGAGAAGTTCGGTCATCTAGCACAAAGGGAAACTGATTGCAGGAGAATCTTTTACTCAGGTTTCTAAGTCTGTTTCCTAGTGCCGTTTTGAAATTCCTGCAGTTTTCACTGTAAGACTGATTTGGAGCTAGTACTTCCCCATATATATTTATGGACTTGAGTTTGCAACTGAAAAGAAAATTTGTGTTCCCAACAAGCTATGTGAAGTTCGGCTTTCACACACACTTATCTCTCAGAACTTAGCATGTGGAGAGACGTTCGTTCATCTAACACAAAGGGAACGGGTTGCAGGAGATACATTTACTCTGGATTCTCAGTCTGTTTACTAGTGCCGGTTTGAAGTTCCTGCAGTTTTCACTGTAAAACCGAGTTGGATCTAGCCCTTACCCATAGATATGTCTGGATTGGAGTTTGCAACTTAAAAGAAACTTTGTGTTCCCAACAAGCTAGGTGAAGGACGGCTTTCACTCACACTTATATCTCACAACTGAGCATGTGGAGAGACGTTCGTTCATCTAGCAAAATGGCAACGGGTTGCAGGAAAACTTTTACTCTGGTTTCTCAGTATGTTTCCTAGTGCCAGTTTGAATTTCCATCAGTTTTCACTATAAAACCGAGTTGGAGTTTGTACCTCCCCATATATAATGAATGGAACGTATTTTGCATCTGAAAAGAAACTTTGTGTTCCCAACAAGCTAGTTGAAAGACGGCTTTAAAACACACTTATCTCTCAGAATAGTGCATGTGGAGAGACGTTCGTTCTTCTATCACAAAGGGAACGTGTTGCAGGGGAAACTATTACCCTGGATTCTCAGTTTGTTTTCTAGTGCCGGTTTGAAGTTCCTGCTGTTTTCACTGTAATACCGAGTTGGAGATAGTCCATACCCATAGATATGTATGGATTGGGATTTGCAACTGAAAAGAAATTTTGTGTTTCCCAACAAGCTTTTTGAAGGACGGCTTTCACACACACTTACCTCTCAGATCTGAGCATGTGGAGAGACGTACTTTCATCTAGCACAATGGGAACGGGTTGCAGGAGAAATTTTACTCTGGATTCTCAGTCTGTTTCCTGGTGCCAGTTTGAAGTTTCCTGCATTTTTCACTGTAAAACCGAGTTGGAGCTAGCCCAAACCCATAGATATGTATGGAGTGGAGTTTGCTACTGAAAAGAATCCTTGTGTTCCCAACACGCTATGTGAAGTTCGGCTTTCACACACACTTATGCCTCAGAACTGAGCATGTGGAGAGACGTTCGTTCATCTAGCAGAAGGGAACGGTTTGCAGGAGAAACTTTTACTCTGGTTTCTCAGTCTGTTTCCTAGTGAAAGTTTGAATTCCTGCAGTTTTCACTGAAAAACCGATTTGGAGCTAGTACCTCCCCATATATATGTATGGAGTGGTGTTTGCAACTGAAAAGAAACTTTGTGTTCCCAACAAGCTAGGTGAAGGACGGCTTTCAAACACAATGATCTCTCAGAATTGAGCATGTGGAGACTTTCGTTCATGTACAGAAAGGGAACAGGTTGCAGGAGAAACTTTTACTCTGGTTTCTCAGTCTGTTTCCTAGTGCCGGTTTGAACTTCCTGCAGTTTTCACTGTAAAATCGAGTTGGAGCTAGACCATAGCCATATATATGTATGGAGTGGAGTTTGCAAATGAAAAGAAACTTTGTGTTCCCAACAAGCAGGTTGAAGGACGGCTTTCACACACACTTATGTCTCAGAACTGAGCATGTGGAGAGACGTTCGTTCATCTAGCACAAAGGGAACGGGTTGCAGGTGAAACTTTTACTCTGGTTTCTCAGTCTCTTTCCTAGTGCCGGTTTGAATTTCCTGCAGTTTTCACTGTAAAATCGAGTTGGAGCTAGTACCTCCCCATATATATGTATGGATTGGAGTTTGCAACTAAAAAAAATTTGTGTTCCCAACAAGCTAGGTGAAGGACGGCTTTCACATACACTTATGTCTCAGAATTGAGCATGTGGAGAGACGTTCGTTCATCTACACAATGGGAACGGGTTACAGGAGAAACTTTTACTCTGGTTTCACAGTCTGTTTCCTAGTGACGGTTTGAAATTCCTGCAGTTTTCACTGTAAAATTTAGTTGGAGCTAGTACCTCCCCATATATATGTATGGAGTGGAGTTTGCAACTGAAAAGAAACTTTGTGTTCCCAACAAGCTAGGTGAAGTTCGGCTTTCACACACATTTATGTCTCAGAAATGAGCATGTGGAGAGACGTTCGTTCATCTAGCACAAAGGGAACGGGTTGCAGGAGAAACTTTTACTCTGGTTTCTCAGTCTGTTTCCTAGTGCCGTTTTGAACTTCCTGCAGTTTTCACTGTAAAACCGAGTTGGATGTAGCCCAAACCCATAGATATGTATGGAGTGGAGTTTGCAAATGAAAAGAAAATTTGTGTTCCCAACAAGGTAAGTGAAGGACGGCTTTCACACAGACATATCTCTCAGAAATGAGCATGTGGAGAGAGGTTCGTTCATCTAGCACAAAGGGAAAGGTTTGCAGGAGAAATTTTTACTCTGGTTTCTCAGTCTGTTTCCTTGTGCCGGTTTGAATTTCCTGCAATTTTCATGTGAAAACCGAGTTGGTGGGAGAACCTCCCCATATATATGTATGGAGTTGAGTTTGCTAATTAATAGAAACTTTGTGTTCCCAACAATCGAGTTGAAGGACGGCATTCACACAAACTTATCCCTCAGAAATGAGCATGTGGAGAGACTTTCGTTCATCTAGCAAAAATGGAATGGGTTCCAGGAGAAACATTTATTTTGTTTTCTCAGTCTGTTTAGTAGAGACGTTTTGAAATTCCTGCAGTATTCACTGTAAAACAGAGTTGGAGCTAGTACCTCCCCATATATATTTATGGAGTGGAGTTTGCAACTGAAAAGAATCTTTGTGTTCCCAAAAAGCTAGGTGAAGGACGGCTTAGAAACACACTATATCTCTCTGAATTGAGCATGTGTAGAGAAGTTCTTTCATCTAGTACTAAGGGAAAGGGTTGCATTAGAAACTTTTACTCTGGTTTCTCATTCTTTTACCTAATGCCGGTTTGAAGTTCCTGCAGTTTTCACTGTAAAACAGAGTTGGAGAGTGTACCTACCCATACATATGTATGGATTGGAGTTTGCAACTGAAAAGAAACTTTGTGTTCACAACACGCTATGGGAAGTACGGCATTCACAAACACATATCTCAGAACTGAGCATGTGGAGAGACGTTCGTTCATCTAGCACAAATGGAACGGTTGCAGTAGAAATTTTACGCTGGTTTCTCAGTCTGTTTCCTAGGGCCGGTTTGAAGTTCCTGCAGTTTTCACTGTAAAACAGAGTTGGAGCTAGCCGAAACCCATAGATATGTATGGAGTGGAGTTTGCTACTGAAAAGAATCTTTGTGTTCCCAACAAGCTAAGTGAAGGTCGGCTTTCACACACACTTATGCCTCAGAACTGAGCATGTGGAGAGACGTTCGTTCAACTAGCACAAGGGAACGGTTTGCAGGAGAAACTTTTACACTGGTTTCTCAGTCTGTTTCCTAGTGCCGGTTAGAATTTCCTGCAGTTTTCACTGTAAACCGAGTTGGAGCTTGTACCTCACCATATATATGTATAGAGTGGAGTTTGCCACTGAAAAGAAACTTTGTGTTCCCAACAAGCTAGCTGAAGGACGGTTTAGAAACACACTTATCTCTCAGAACTGAGCATGTGGATAGACGTTCGTTCATCTAGCACAAAGGGAACAGTTTGCAGGAGAAATTTTACTCTGGTCTCTCAGTCTCTTTCCTAGTGCCGGTATGAAGTTCCTGCTGTTTTCACTGTAAAACCGAGTTGGAGCAAGCCCATAACCTTTAGATATGTATGGAGTGGAGTTTGCAACTGAAAAGAAACTTTGTGTTCCCAACAAGCTAGGTGAAGTTCGGCTTTCACACACATTTATGTCTCAGAAATGAGCATGTGGAAAGACGTTCGTTCATCTAGCACAAAGGGAACGGGTTGCAGGAGAAACTTTTACTCTGGTTTCTCAGTCTGTTTCCTAGTGCCGGTTTGAACTTCCTGCAGTTTTCACTGTAAAACCGAGTTGGATCTAGCCCAAACCCATAGATATGTATGGAGTGGAGTTTGCAAATGAAAAGAAAATTTGTGTTCCCAACAAGGTAATTGAAGGACGGCATTCACACAGACATATCTCTCTGAAATGACCATGTGGAGAGAGGTTCGTTCATCTAGCACAAAGGGAAAGGTTTTGCAGGAGAAATTTTTACTCTGGTTTCTCATTCTGTTTCCTAGTGCCGGTTTGAATTTCCTGCAATTTTCATGTGAAAACCGAGTTGGTGGGAGAACCTCCCCATATATATGTATGGAGTTGAGTTTGCAAATTAATAGAAACTTTGTGTTCCCAACAATCGAGTTGAAGGACGGCTTTCACACAAACTTATCCCTCAGAAATGAGCATGTGGAGAGACTTTCGTTCATCTAGCAAAAAGGGAATGGGTTCCAGGAGAAACATTTATTTTGTTTTCTCAGTCTGTTTAGTAGAGACGTTTTGAAATTCCTGCAGTATCCACTGTAAAACAGAGTTGGAGCTAGTACCTCCCCATATATATTTATGGAGTGGGGTTTGCAACTGAAAAGAATCTTTGTGTTCCCAAAAAGCTAGGTGAAGGACGGCTTAGAAACACAATTGTCTCTCTGAATTGAGCATGTGTAGAGAAGTTCTTTCATCTAGTACTAAGGGAAGGGTTGCATTAGAAATTTTACTCTGGTTTCTCAGTCTTTTACCTAATGCTGGTTTGAAGTTCCTGCAGTTTTCACTGTAAAACAGAGTTGGAGATTGTACCTACCCATACATATGTATGGATAGGAGTTTGCAACTGAAAAGAAACTTTGTGTTCACAACACGCTATGGGAAGTACGGCATTCACACACACATATCTCAGAAATTCAGCATGTGGAGAGACGTTCGTTCATCTAGCTACAAAGGGAACGGGTTGCATGGGAAAATTTTACTCTGGTTTCTCAGTGTGTTTCATAGAGCCGGTTTGAAATTCCTGCAGATTTTCACTGTAAAACAGAGTTGGAAGCTATTACCATCCCCATAGATAGTATAGAGTGGAGTTTGTTAATGAAAAGAAACTTGTGTGTTCCTCACAAGCTAGGTGAAGGACGGCTTTCCACACATTTACCACTCAGAAATGAGCATGTGGAGAGACGTTCTTTCAACTAGCACAAGGGAACGGTTTGCAGGAGAAACTTTTTACACTGGTTTCTCAGTCTGTTTCCTAGTGCCGGTTAGAATTTCCTGCAGTTTTCACTGTAAAAACCGAGTCGGAGCTTGTTACCTCACCATATATATGTATAGAGTGGAGTTTGCCACTGAAAAGAAACTTTGTGTTCCCAACAAGCTAGCTGAAGGACGGCTTAGAAACACACTTATCTCTCAGAACTGAGCATGTGGATAGACGTTCGTTCATCTAGCACAAAGGGAACAGTTTGCAGGAGAAATTTTACTCTGGTCTCTCTCAGTCTCTTTCCTAGTGCGGTATGAAGTTCCTGCTGTTTTCACTGTAATACCGAGTTGTAGCAAGCCCATAACCTTAGATATGTATGGAGTGGAATTTGCAAATGAAAAGAAACTTTGTGTTCCCAACAAGCTAGTTGAAGGATGGCTTTCACACACACTTATGTCTCAGAACTGAGCATGTGGAGAGAAGTTCGTTCATCTACCCACACAAGGGAACGGGTTTCAGGAGAAAAACTTTACTCTGAATTCTCAAGTCTGTTTCCTAGTGCGGTTTGAAGTTCCTGCAGTTTTCACTGTAAAACAGAGTTGGAGCTAGCCCAAACCCATAGATATTTATGGAGTGGAGTTTGCTACTGAAAAGAAACTTTGTGTTCCGAACAAGCTAGGTGAAGGTCGGCTTTCATTACACTGTTATTCCTTAGAACTCGAGCATGTGGAGAGACGTTCGTCATCTAGCACAAAGGAACAGGTTGCTAGGAGAAACTTTTACTCTGGTTCTCAGTCTGTTTCCTAGTGCCAGTTTGAATTTCCTGCAGTTTTCACTGTAAAATCGAGTTGGAGCTAGCTCAAACCCATAAATATTTATGGAGTGGGGTTTGCTACTGAAAAGAAACTTTGTGTTCCGAACAAGCTAGGTGAAGGTCGGCTTTCATACACAGTTATTCCTTAGAACTGAGCATGTGGAGAGACGTTCGTTCATCTAGCACAAAGGGAACAGGTTGCAGGAGAAACTTTTACTCTGGATTCTCAGTCTGATTCCTAGTGCCGGTTTGAATTTCCTGCAAGTTTCACTGTAAAACCGAGTTGGAGCTTGTAACTCCCCATATATATGTATGGATTGGAGTTTGCAACTGAAAAGAAACTTTGTGTTCCCAACAAGCTAGGTGAAGATCGGCTTTCACACACACTTATTCCTCAGAAATGAGAATGTGGAGAGAAGTTCGATCATCTAGCACAATGGGAACGTGTTGCCGGAGAAACTTTTACTCTGGTTTCTCAGTCTGTTTCCGAATGCCTGTTTGATGTTCCTGCAGTTTTTACTGTAAAACCGAGTTGGAGCTAGTAAACTCCTCATATATATGTATGGAGTGGAGTTTGCAACTGAAAAGAAACTTTGTGTTCCCAACAAGCTAGGTGAAGGAGGCTTTCAAACACACTTATCTCTCAGAATTGAGCATGTGGAAAGATGTTCGTTCATCTAACACAAAGGGAACGGCTTGCAGGAGAAACTATTATTCTGGATTCTAAGACTGTTTCCTAGTGCCGGTTTGAAGTTCCTGCATTTTTCACTGTAAAACCGAGTTGGAGCTAGCCCATACCCATAGATATTTATGGAGTGGAGATTGCTACTGAAAAGAAACTTTGTGTTCCCTACAAGCAAGTTGAAGTACGGTTTTCACATACACTTACGTCACAGAAATGAGCATGTGGAGAGATGTTCGTTCATCAGCACAAAGGGAAAGGTTTCAGGGGAAACTTTTCTCTGGTTTCTCAGTCTGTTTCCTAGTGCCGGTTAGAAGTTCCTGCAGTTTTCACTGTAAACCGATTTGGAGCTAGTAACTCCCATAAATGTATGGATTGGAGTTGCAACTGAAAAGAAACTTTGTGATCCCAACAAGCTAGGTGAAGGACGGCTTTCAAACACACTTATCTCTCAGAACTGAGCATGTGGAGAGACAATCTTTCATCTCGCATGAAGGGAACGGGTGTAGTAGAAACTTTTACTCTGGTTTCTCAGTCTGTTTCCTAGTGCCGTTTTGAAGTTCCTGCAGTTTTCACTGTAAAACAGAGTTGGAGCTAGTACTTCCCCGTATATATGTATGGAGTGGATTTGCAACCTAAAAGAAACCTGTGTTCCCAACAAGCTAGTTGAAGGACGGATTTCACACATACTATTCTCTCAGAACTGAGCATGTGGAAAGACGTTCGTTCATCTAGCAGAAAGTGAATGGGTTGCCGGAGAAACATTTACTCTGGTTGCTCAGTCTGTTTCCTAGTGCCGGTTTGATGTTCCTGCAGTTTTCCCTGTAAAACAGTGTTGGAGCTAGCCCATAACCATTGATATGTATGGAGTGGAGTTGGCTACTGAAAAGAAACTTTGTGTTCCCAACAAGTTAGGTGAAGGTCGGCTTTCACACACACTTTGTCTCAGAACTGAGCATGTGGAGAGACGTTCTTTCACCTAGCCAAAGGGAACGGGTTGCAGGAGAAACTTTACTCTGGTTTCTCAGTTGTTTCCTAGTGCCGGTTGAAGTTCCTGAGTTATCACTGTAAAACGAGTTAGAGCTAGTACCTGCCCATATATATGTATGGAGTGGAGTTTGCAAATGAATAGGAACTTTGTGCTCCCAACAAGTTAGGTGAAGGACGGCTTTCACACAGAAATATCTCTCAGAACTGAGCATGTGGGGAGACGTTCCTTCATCTATCAAAAAAGGGAACGGTTTGCAGGAGAAACTTTTACTCTGGATTCTCAGACTGTTTCCTAGTGCCGGTTTGAAGTTCCTGCATTTTTCACTGTAAAACCGAGTTGGAGCTAGCACATACCCATAGATATGTATGGAGTGGAGTTTGCTACTGAAAAGAATCTTTGTGTTCCCAACATGCTATGTGAAATATGTCTTTCACACACACTTATCTCTCAGAACTGAGCATTTGGAGAGACGTTCGTTCATCTATCACAAAGGGAACGGGTTGCAGGAGAAACTTTAATCTGGTTGCTCAGTCTGTTTCCTAGTGCCGGTTTTATGTTCCTGCAGTTTTCCCTGTAAAACAGCGTTGAGCTAGTACCTCCCAATAGATATGTATGGAGTGGAGTTTTTTAATGAAAAAAGAACTATGTATTCCCTAAAAGCTATGTGAAGAACGGCTTTCACACACTTATCTCTAGGACTGAGCATGTGGAGAGACGTTCTTTCATCTATCACAAAGGGAACGTGTTGCAGGAGAAATTTTACTCTGGATTCACAGTCTTATTCCTAGTGCCGGTTTGAAGTTTCTGCAGTTTCACTGTAAAAGCTTGTTGGAGATAGTACCTCCCCATAAGTATGTATGGAGTTGATTTGGCAACTGAAAAGAAACTTTGTGTTCCCCACAAGTTACGTGAAGGACAGCTTTCACACACACTTATCTCTCAGAACTGAGAATGTGTAGAGACGTTCGTTCATCTAGCACAAAGTGAATGGGTTGCAGGAGAAACTTTTACTCTGGTTTCTCAGTATGTTTCCTAGTGCCAGTTTGAAGTTCCTGCAGTTTTCACTGTAAAACCGTGTTGGAGCTAGCCCATAACCATTGATATGTATGGAGTGGATTTGGCTACTGAAAAGAAACTTTTTGTTCCCAACAAGTTAGGTGAAGGTTGGCTTTCACACACACTTATGTCTCAGAACTGAGCATGTGGAGAGACGTTCGTTCATCTAGCACAAAGGGAACGGGTTGCAGGAGAAACTTTTACTCTGGTTTCTCAGTCTGTTTCCTAGTGCCGGTTTGCATTTCCTGAGTTATCACTGTAAAACCGAGTTGGAGCTAGCACATACCCATAGATATTTATGGAGTGGAGTTTGCTACTGAAAAGAATCTTTGTGTTCCCAACATGCTATGTGAAAGATGCCTTTCACACACACTTATCTCTCAAAACTGAGCATGTGGAGAGACGTTCGTTCATCTAGCAAAAAGGGAACGGTTTGCAGGTGAAAGTTTTACTCTGGTTTCACAGACTGTTTCCTAGTGCCGGTTTGAAGTTCCTTTAGTTTTCACTGTAAAAACGATTTTGAGCTATTACCTCCCCATATATATGTATGGAGTGGAGTTTGCAACTGAAAATAAACTTTGTGTTTCCAACAAGCTAGGTGTAGCACGGCTTTCAAAGACAAATATCTCTCAGAATTGAGCATGTTGAGAGACGTTCGTTCATCTACCTTCAAGGGAACGTGTTAGAGGAGAAATTTTTACTCTGGTTTCTCAGTCTGTTTTCTAGTGCCGGTTTGAAGTTCCTGCAGTTTTCACAGTAAAAACCGATTTGGAGCTACTACCTAATCATAGATATGTATGGATTGGAGTCTGCAACTTAAAAGAAACTTGTGTTCCCAACAAGCTAGGTGAAGGTCGGCTTTCACACACACTTATTCCTCAGAACTGAGTATGTGGAGAGAAGTTCGATCATCTAGCACAAAGGGAACGTGTTGCAGGAGAAACTTTTACTCTGGTTTCTCAGTGGTTTCCGAATGCCTGTTTGATGTTCCTGCAGTTTTTACTGTAAAACCGGTTGGAGCTAGTAACTCCTCATATATATGTATGGTGTGGAGTTTGCAACTGAAAAGAAACTTTGTGTTTCCAACAAGCTAGGTGAAGGCGGCTTTCAAACAAATTATCTCTCAGAATTGAGCATGTGGAAAGATGTTCGTTCATCTATCACAAAGGGAACGGCTTGCAGGAGAAACTTTTATTCTGGTTTCTAAGACTGTTTCCTAGTGCCGGTTTGAAGTTCCTGCATTTTTCACTGTAAAACCGAGTTGGAGCTAGCCCATACCCATAGATATTTATGGAGTGGAGACTGCTACTGAAAAGAAACTTTGTGTTCCCAACAAGCAATTTGAAGTACGGTTTTCACATACACTTATGTCACAGAAATGAGCATGTGGAGAGACGTTCGTTCATCTATCACAAAGGGAAAGGTTTTCAGGGGAAACTTTTTCTCTGGTTTCTCAGTCCGTTTCTTTGTGCCGGTTAGAAGTTCCTGCAGATTTCACTGTAAAACCGATTTGGAGCTAGTAACTCCCCATATAAATGTATGGATAGGAGTTTGCCACTGAAAAGAAACTTTGTGATCCCAACAAGCTAGGTGAAGGACGGCTTTCAAACACACTTATCTCTCAGAACTGAGCATGTGGAGAGACAAACTTTCATCTAGCTTGAAGGGAACTGGTTGCAGTAGAAACTTTTACTCTGGTTTCTCAGTCTGTTTCCTAGTGCCGGTTTGAAGTTCCTGCAGTTTTCACTGTAAAACAGAGTTGGAGCTAGTACTTCCCCGTATATATGTATGGAGTGGATTTTGCAACCTAAAAGAAACCCTGTGTTCCCAACAAGCTAGTTGAAGGACGGATTTCACTCATACTATTCTCTCAGAAATGAGCATGTGAAAAGACGTTCGTTCATCTAGCAGAAAGTGATCGGGTTGCCAGAGAAACTATTACTCTGGTTGGTCAGTCTGTTTTCTAGTGCCGGTTTGATGTTCCTGCAGTTTTCCCTGTAAAACAGAGTAGGAGCAAGTACCTCCCCATAGATATGTATGGAGTGGAGTTATTAATGAAAAAAAAACTATGTATTCCCAAAAAGCTATGTGAAGAACGGCTTTCACACACACTTATCTCTCAGGACTGAGCATGTGGAGAGAAGTTCGTTCATCTATCACAAGGGAACGGGTTGCAGGAGAAATTTTACACTGGTTTCTCAGTATGTTTCCTAGTGCCGGTTTGAAGTTCCTGCAGTTTTCATGTAAAAGCTTGTTGGAGATAGTACCTCCCCATAAGTATGTATGGAGTTGATTTGGCAACTGAAAAGAAACTTTGTGTTCCCCACAAGCTACGTGAAGGACGGCTTTCACACACACTTATGTCTCAGAACTGAGCATGTGGAGAGATGTTCGTTCATCTAGAACAAAGGGAACGGGTTGCAGGAGAAACTTTTACTCTGGTTTCTCAGTATGTTTCCTAGTGCCGGTTTGAAGTTCCTGCAGTTTTCACTGTAAAACCGTGTTGGAGCTAGCCCATAACCATTGATATGTATGGAGTGGAGTTGACTACTGAAAGAAACTTTGTGTTCCCAACAAGTTAGGTGAAGGTCGGCTTTCACACACACTTATGTCTCAGAACTGAGCATGTGGAGAGACGTTCGTTCATCTAGAACAAAGGGAACGGGTTGCAGGAGAAACTTTTACTCTGGTTTCTCAGTCTGTTTCCTAGTGCCGGTTTGAAGTTCCTGAGTTATCACTGTAAAACCGAGTTGGAGCTAG
>NW_022588043.1:0-26045 GCF_009834535.1 Camelus ferus | reverse complement strand
CGCACACCTCGCAGTTGCCTGGTGTCACATGTGTTCCCTGGCAGGGGGTATTCCGCTAATTTCCTCTCCTGTCCAGGGGAAATCACTAGATTCTACCTGAATTTCCAGCCCATCCCCCGCATTTCCCTGGCTGCCCGCACTAGGAGACAGTTTGGGAAGACACGCGGAAGGCTCCTAGGTGATCCCATGCGCTGCAGACAGATTACGGATCCTCCACAACTCAGAATTCCTTAACGCGGCCGAGTGGGGGGGGAGGATTTGGGCCGACCTCCACGAAGCTGCCTGGCGTCACAGGTGTTCCCTGCAAGGGGGTAGTCCGCTAAAAACCTCTCCTGTTCAGAGGGAGGCACTACATGCTACCTGCATTTCCAGTCCAACCCCCGTATTTACCCGGAAGCCCGCAGAAGGAGACACTCGGGGAAGACCCGCAGAGGGCTCCTAGGAGATCCCAGGCGCTGCAGACAGAGTACGGACCTCCCCACACTCAGATTTCCGGAACAAGGCCGAGTGGGTGGGGGAGGTTAGGGGCCGCCCTCCACGTACCTGCCTCTTGTCACAGGTGTTCCCTGGCAGGGGCAAGTCCGCTAAATACCTTCCCTGTGCAGGGGGATGCACTACATGCCACCTGTTTTCCAGCACAACCCCCGCATTTCCTCTGCGGCCCGCACTAGGGGACACTCGGGGAATACATGCGGAGGGCTCCTATGAGATCCCAGGCGCTGCAAACAGATGACGGAACCTCCCACACTTAGAATTCCGGAACGCGGCCGAGGTGGGGAGGGAGTTTTTGGACAGCCCTCCGCGCAGCTGCCTGGTTTCACATGTGTTCCCTTGCAGGGGAAATCCGCTAATTACCTCCCCTGTCCTGAGGGAGTCACTACATGCTACCTGCTATTCCAGCACAACCTCCGCATTTTCCCTGTAGCCCGCACTAGGAGACACTCGGGGAAGACACGCGGAGGGCTCCTAGGAGAACCCAGGTGCTGCAGACAGAGGACGGAACCGCCCAACACTCAGAATTCCGGAACGCGGCGGAGTGGGTCGGGGAGGTTTTGGGCCGTCCTCCACGCAGCTGCCTGGTGTCACAAGTGTTCCCTGAAAGGGGGAGGTCCCCTAAATACCTGCCCTGCCCAGTGGGAGGCACTATATGCTACCTGAATTTCCAGCCCAACCCCCAACTTTCCGAGGCTCCCCGCACTAGGATACACTCCGGGAAGACACACGGACGGCTCCTAGGTGATCCCAGGCGCTGCAGACAGAGGACGGAACCTCGCCACACTCAGAATTCCGGAACGCGGCCGAGTGGGTGGGGGGAGGTTTTGGGCCGCCCTCCTCGCAGCTGCCTGGTGTCACAGGTGTTTCCTGGCAGGGGGATTTCCGCTAATTACCTCATCTGTAGAGGGGGAGGCACTAGAAGCTACCTACATTTCCAGACCAACCCCCGCATTTCCCCGGCATCCCGCACTAAGAGACACTCGGGGAAGACACGCAGAGGGCTCCTAGGAGATCCCAGGCGCTACAGACAGAGGACGGAACCTCGCCACACTCAGAATTCTGGAACGCGGCGGAGTGGGTCGGGGAGGTTTCGGGCCGTCCTCCACGCAGCTGCCTGGTGTCACAGGTGTTCCATGGTAGGGGGAATTCCGCTTTTACCTCTCCTGTCCAGGGGGAGTCCCTAGATGCTACCTGCAATTCCAGCACAACACCAGGCTTTCCCTGCAGCCCGCACTAGGAGACAATCGGGGTATACACGCGGAGGGCTCCTGGGTGATCCCAGGCGCTGCAGAGAGAGTACGACACCTCCCCAAAATCAGAATTCTGGAACGCGGCCGAGTGGGTGGGATAGGTTTGGCATAACACCCCACGAAGCAGCCTGGTGTCACAGGTGTTCCCTGGAAGGGGGAACTCCGCTAATTACCTCCCATGTCCAGGGAGAGGCAATACATGCTACCTTCATTTCCAGGGCAACCCGCGAATTTCCCCGGCACCCAGCACTAGGAGACACTCGGGGAAGACACGCGGATGGCTCCTAGGTGATCCCAGGTGCAGCGGACAGAGGACGGAACCTCGCCACCCTCAGAATTCCGGAACGCAGCCGAGTGGGTGGGGGAGGTTTGGGGCCGCCTTCCATGCAGCTGCCTCTTGTCACAGGTGTTCACTGGCAGGGGAAATCCGGTAAATACCTTCCCTGTCCAGGGGGAGGCACTAAAGCTACTTGCTTTTCCAGCCAAACCCCCACATTTCCCCGGCTCCCCGTAATAGGAGACACTATGGGAAGTCACGTGGATGGCTCCTAAGTGATCCCAGGCACTGCAGACCGAGTACGGAACTTCCCGACACTCAGAAATCTGGAACGCCGCCGAGTGGGTGGGGAAGATTTGGGGCCGCCTTCCACGCAGCGGCCTGGTGTCACAGGTGTTCCCTTGCAGGGGGAAGTCCGCTAATTACCTCCCATGTCCAGGTAGAGGCAATATATGCTACCTTCATTTCCGGGCCAACCAGCGAATTTCCCCGGCAGCCCGCACTAGGAGACACTCGGGGAAGACTCGCAGAGGGCTCCTAGGAGATCCAAGGCGCTGCAGACAGAGGACGGAACCTCGCCACCCTCAGAATTCCGGAACGCGGCCGAGTGTGTGGGGGAGGTTTGGGCCGCCCTCCTCGCAGCTGACTGGTGTCACAGGTGTTCACTGGCAGGGGGAAGTCCGCTAATTACCTGATCTGTCCAGGGGGAGGCACTAGATGCTAAATGCATTTCCAGCCCAACCCCCGCCTTTCCCCAGCAGCCCGCAATAGGAGACACTCGAGAAAGACACGTGGAGGTCTCCTAGGAGATCCCAGGCGCTGCAGACAGAAGACGAAGCCTCGCCACCCTGAGAATTCAGGAACGCGGCCGAGTGGGTTGGATGATTGGGGCCGCCCCTCCTCTCAGGTGCCTGGTGTCACAGGTATTCCCTGGCAGGAGGAAGACCGCTAATTACCTGATCTATCCAGGGGGAGGCACTTGATGCTACCTGCATTTCTAGCCCAACCCCCGCATTTCTCCGGCAGCCCGCAATAGGAGACACTCGGGGAAGACACAGGGAGGGCTACTAGGAGATCCCAGGCGCTGCAGACAGAGGACGGAACCTCCCCACACTCAGAATTCCGGAACGCGGCCTAGTGAGTGGGGGAGGTTTGGGGCCGCCCTCCACGCAGCTGCCTGGTGTCACAGGTGTTCCCTGGCAGGGGGAATTCCGCTAAATACCTCATCTGTCCAGGGGGAGGCAATAGATGCTACCTGCTTTTCCAGCCCAACCCCCACATTTCATCGGCAGCCCGCAATAGGAGACACTATGGGAAGACATGCTGAGGGCTCCTAGTAGATCCCATGCGCTGCAGACAGAGGACGGGACCTCGCCACTCTCAGAATTCCGGAACGCGTCAGAGTGAGTGTGGGATGTTTTGGGTCGCACTCCACGCAGCTGCCTGGGTCACAGGTGTTCCCTGTAAGGGGAAATTCGCTAATTACCTACCCTGTCCAGGGGTAGGCACTACAAGCTACCTGCATTTCCAGCCCAAACCCCGCCTTTCCCCGGGTTCCCGCACTAGGGGAGACTCGGGGAAGACACGCGGAGGGCTCCTGGGAGATCACAGGCGCAGCAGACAGATTACGGAACCTCCCAACACTCAGAATTAATGAACAAGGCCGAGTGGTTGTGGGATTATTGGGGCCGCCCTCCACGCAGCTGTCTCTTGTCACAGGTGTTCCCTGGCAGGGTGAAGTCCGCTAATTACCTTCCCTGTCCAGGGGGAGGCACTACATGCTACCTGCTATTCCAGACCAACCCCTTCCTTTCTCCGGCTCCCCGCACTAGGATACCCTGGGGGAAGACACGCGGAGGGCCCAAGGTGATCCCAGGCGCTGCAGACAGATTACGGAACCTCCCCACACTCAGAATTCCAGAACGCGGCCAAGTGTTTGGGGGAGGTTTGGGGCCGCCCTCCACGCAGCTGCCTGGTGTCACAGGTGTTCCATGGCAGGGGGAATTCCGCTTTAACCTCTCCTGTCCAGGGGGATACCCTAAATTCTACCTGAATTTCCAGCACAACCCCCGCATTTCCCCGGCAGCCCACAATAGGAGACACTCGGGGAATACATGCGGAGGGCTCCTATGAGATCCCAGGCGCTGCAACACAGAGGACGGAACCTCCCACACTTAGAATTCGGGAACGCGGCCGAGTGGGTGAGGGAGTTTTGGGACAGCCCTGCCGCGCAGCTGCCTGGTTTCACATGTGTTCCCTGCAGGGGAAATCCGCTAATAACCTCCCCTTTCCTGAGGGAGTCACTACATGCTAACCTGCTATTCCAGCACAACCCCCGCATTTTCCCTGTAGTCCGCCTAGGAGACACTCGGGGAAGGGACACGCGGAGGGCTCCTAGGAGATCCCAGGCGCTGCAGACAGAGGACGGAACTCCAACACTCAGAATTCCGGAAGCGCCGAGTGGGTCGGGGAGGTTTCGGGCCGTCCTCCACGCAGCTGCCTGGCGTCACAGGTTTCCCTGCAAGGGGGTAGTCCGCTAATAACCTCTCCGTTCAGAGGGAGGCACTACATGCTACTGCATTTCCAGTCCAACCCCCGCAATTACCCGGAAGCCCGCAGAAGGAGACACTCGGGGAAGACCCGCAGAGGGCTCCTAGGAGATCCCAGGCGCTGCAGACAGAGTACGGACCCTCCCCACACTCAGATTTCGGAACGAGGCCGAGTGGGTGGGGGAGTTTTGGGCCGCACAACTCGCCGTTGCCTGGTGTCACATGTGTTCCCTGGCAGTGGGGAATTCCGCTAAATTCCTCTCCTGTCCAGGGGAATCACTAGATTCTAACGAATTTCCAGCCCATCCCCCCGCATTTCCCCTGCCTGCCCGCACTAGGAGAACAGTTGGGGAAGGACACGCGGAGGGCTCCTAGGTGATCCCAGGCGCTGCAGACAGATTACGGATCCTCCACACACTCAGAATTCCTTAACACGTGCCGAGTGGGTGGGGGAGGATTTGGGCCGACCCTCCACGAAGCTGCCTGGTGTCACAGGTGTTCCCGGAAGGGGGTATCCGCTAATTACCTCTCCTGTCCAGAGGGAGACACTACATGCTACCTGCATTTCCAGTTCAAACCCCCGCATTTACCCGGAATCCCGCGCAGAAGGAGACACTCGGGGAAGACACGCAGAGGGCTCCTAGGAGATCCCAGGCGCTGCTGCAGACAGAGTACGGACCTCCCCAACTCAGATTTTTCGGACGAGGCCGAGTGGGTGTGGGATGTTGTGGCCGCACCACCTCGTAGTTGCCTGGTGTCAGTGTTCCCTGGCAGGGGGAATTCCGCTCATTTCCTCTCCCTGTCCAGGGGGAAATCACTAGATTCTACCTGAATTTCCAGCCCATCCCCCGAATTTCCTGGCTGCCCGCACTAGGAGACAGTTTGGGAAGACACGCGGAAGGCCTCCTAGATGATCCCATGCGCTGCAGACAGATTACGGATCCTCCACACACTCAGAATTCCTTAACGCGGCCCCGAGTGGGTGGGGGAGGATTTGGGCCGACCTCCACGAAGCTGCCTGGCGTCACAGGTGTTCCCTGCAAGGGGGTAGTCCGCTAATAACCTCTCCTGTTCAGAGGGAGGCACTACATGCTACCTGCATTTCCAGTCCAACCCCCGCATTTACCCGGAAGCCCGCAGAAGGAGAAACTCGGGGAAGACCCGCAGAGGGCTCCTAGGAGATCCCAGGCGCTGCAGACAGAGTACGGACCTCCCCACACTCAGATTTTCGGAAGAAGGCCGAGTGGGTGGGGGAGGTTAGGGGCCGCCCTCCACGTACCTGCCTCTTGTCACAGGTGTTCCCTGGCAGGGGGAAGTCCGCTAAATACCTTCCCTGTGCAGGGGGATGCACTACACGCCACCTGTTTTCCAGCACAACCCCCGCATTTCCTCTGCGGCCCGCACTAGGGGACACTCGGGGAATACATGCGGAGGGCTCCTATGAGATCCCAGGCGCTGCAAACAGATGACGGAACCTCCCACACTTAGAATTCCGGAACGCGGCCGAGTGGGTGAGGGAGTTTTGGGACAGCCCTCCGCGCAGCTGCCTGGTTTCACATGTGTTCCCTTGCAGGGGAAATCCGCTAATAACCTCCCCTGTCCTGAGGGAGTCACTACATGCTACCTGCTATTCCAGCACTACTCCCGCATTTTCCCTGTAGCCCGCACTAGGAGACACTCAGGGAAGACACGCGGAGGGCTCCTAGGTGATCCCAGGCGCTGCAGACAGAGTACGGACCTCCCCACACTCAGATTTTCGGAACGAGGCCGAGTGGGTGGGGGAGGTTTTGGGCCGCACAACTCGCCGTTGCCTGGTGTCACATGTGTTCCCTGGCAGGGGGAATTCCGCTAAATTCCTCTCCTGTCCAGGGGAAATCACTAGATTCTACCTGAATTTCCAGCCCATCCCCCGCATTTCCCTGGCTGCCCGCACTAGGAGACAGTTGGGGAAGACACGCGGAGGGCTCCTAGGTGATCCCAGGCGCTGCAGACAGATTACGGATCCTCCACACACTCAGAATTCCTTAACACGGCCGAGTGGGTGGGGGAGGATTTGGGCCGACCTCCACGAAGCTGCCTGGTGTCACAGGTGTTCCCTGGAAGGGGGTATTCCGCTAATTACCTCTCCTGTCCAGAGGGAGACACTACATGCTACCTGCATTTCCAGTTCAACCCCCGCATTTACCCGGAATCCCGCAGAAGGAGACACTCGGGGAAGACACGCAGAGGGCTCCTAGGAGATCCCAGGCGCTGCAGACAGAGTACGGACCTCCCCACACTCAGATTTTCGGAACGAGGCCGAGTGGGTGTGGGATGTTTGGGGCCGCACACCTCGCAGTTGCCTGGTGTCCCATGTGTTCCCTGGCAGGGGGAATTCCGCTAATTTCCTCTCCTGTCCAGGGGAAATCACTAGATTCTACCTGAATTTCCAGCCCATCCCCCGCATTTCCCTGGCTGCCCGCACTAGGAGACAGTTTGGGAAGACACGCGGAAGGCTCCTAGGTGATCCCATGCGCTGCAGACAGATTAGGGATCCTCCACACACTCAGAATTCCTTAACGCGGCCGAGTGGGTGGGGGAGGATTTGGGCCGACCTCCACGAAGCTGCCTGGCGTCACAGGTGTTCCCTCAAGGGGGTAGTCCGCTAATAACCTCTCCTGTTCAGAGGGAGGCACTACATGCTACCTGCATTTCCAGTCCAACCCCCGCATTTACCCGGAAGCCCCGCAGAAGGAGAACTCGGGAAGACCCGCAGAGGGCTCCTAGGAGATCCCAGGCGCTGCAGACAGAGTACGGACCTCCCCACACTCAGATTTCCGGAACAAGGCCGAGTGGGTGGGGGAGGTTAGGGGCCGCCCTCCACGTACCTGCCTCTTGTCACAGGTGTTCCCTGGCAGGGGGAAGTCCGCTAAATACCTTCCCTGTGCAGGGGGATGCACTACATGCCACCTGTTTTCCAGCACAACCCCCGCATTTCCTCTGCGGCCCGCACTAGGGGACACTCGGGGAATACATGCGGAGGGCTCCTATGAGATCCCAGGCGTTGCAAACAGATGACGGAACCTCCCACACTTAGAATTCCGGAACGTGGCCGAGTGGGTGAGGGAGTTTTGGGACAGCCCTCCGCGCAGCTGCCTGGTTTCACATGTGTTCCCTTGCAGGGGAAATCCGCTAATTACCTCCCCTGTCCTGAGGGAGTCACTACATGCTACCTGCTATTCCAGCACAACCTCCGCATTTTCCCTGTAGCCCGCACTAGGAGACACTCGGGGAAGACACGCGGAGGGCTCCTAGGAGAACCCAGGCGCTGCAGACAGAGGACGGAACCGCCCAACACTCAGAATTCCGGAACGCGGCGGAGTGGTTCGGGGAGGTTTCGGGCCGTCCTCCACGCAGCTGCCTGGTGTCACAAGTGTTCCCTGAAAGGGGGAGGTCCCCTAAATACCTGCCCTGCCCAGTGGGAGGCACTATATGCTACCTGAATTTCCAGACCAACCCCCACCTTTCCGAGGCTCCCCGCACTAGGATACACTCCGGGAAGACACACGGACGGCTCCTAGGTGATCCCAGGCGCTGCAGACAGAGGACGGAACCTCGCCACACTCAGAATTCCGGAACGCGGCCGAGTGGGTGGGGGAGGTTTGGGGCCGCCCTCCTCGCAGCTGCCTGGTGTCACAGGTGTTTCCTGGCAGGGGGATTTCCGCTAATTACCTCATCTGTAGAGGGGGTGGCACTAGAAGCTACCTACATTTCCAGACCAACCACCGCATTTCCCCGGCATCCCGCACTAGGAGACACTCGGGGAAGACACGCAGAGGGCTCCTAGGAGATCCCAGGCGCTACAGACAGAGGACGTAACCTCGCCACACTCAGAATTCCGGAACGCGGCGGAGTGGTTCGGGGAGGTTTCGGGCCGTCCTCCACGCAGCTGCCTGGTGTCACAGGTGTTCCATGGTAGGGGGAATTCCGCTTTTACCTCTCCTGTCCAGGGGGAGTCCCTAGATGCTACCTGCAATTCCAGCACAACACCAGGCTTTCCCTGCAGCCCGCACTAGGAGACAATCGGGGTATACACGCGGAGGGCTCCTGGGTGATCCCAGCCGCTGCAGAGAGAGTACGACACCTCCCCAAAATCAGAATTCCGGAACGCGGCCGAGTGGGTGGGATAGGTTTGGCATAACACCCCACGAAGCAGCCTGGTGTCACAGGTGTTCCCTGGAAGGGGGAACTCCGCTAATTACCTCCCATGTCCAGGGAGAGGCAATACATGCTACCTTCATTTCCAGGGCAACCCGCGAATTTCCCCGGCACCCAGCACTAGGAGACACTCGGGGAAGACACGCGGAGGGCTCCTAGGAGATCCCAGGCGCTGCAGACAGAGGACGGAACCGCCCAACACTCAGAATTCCGGAACGCGGCGGAGTGGGTCGGGGAGGTTTCGGGCCGTCCTCCACGCAGCTGCCTGGTGTCACAAGTGTTCCCTGAAAGGGGGAGGTCCCCTAAATACCTGCCCTGCCCAGTGGGAGGCACTATATGCTACCTGAATTTCCAGCCCAACCCCCACCTTTCCGAGGCTCCCCGCACTAGGATACACTCCGGGAAGACACGCGAAGGGCTCCTAGGAGATCCCAGGCGCTGCAGACAGTGGACGGAACCTCGCCACACTCAGAATTCCAGAACGCAGCCGAAGTGGGTGGGGTAGGTTTGGGGCCGCTTCCCTCGCAGCTGCCTGGTGTCACAGGTGTTCCCTCTCAGGGGAAAAACGGCTAATTACCTGATCTGTGTAGGGGGAGGCACTAGATGCTACCATCATTTCCAGCCCAACCCCCGCCTTTCCCCAGCAGCACGCACTAGGAGACACTCGGGGAAGACACGCGGAGGGCTCCTAGATGATCCCAGGCGCTGCAGACCGAGGACGGAACCTCGCCACCCTCAGAAATCCAGAACGCGGCCGAGTGGGTGGGGGAGGTTTGGGGCCGACTTCCTCGCAGCTGCCTGGTTTCACAGGTGTTCCCCTGGCAGGGGGAAGGCCGCTAATTACCTGATCTGTCCAGGGGGAGGCACTAGATGCTTCCTGTAATTCCAGCCCACCCCCCGCCTTTGCCCGGTAGCCCGCACTAGGAGACACTCGGGGAAGACAGGCGGAGGGCTCCTAGGAGATCCCAGGCACTGCAGACAGAGGACGGAACCTCGCCTCACTCAATTCAGGAACGCGGCCGAGTGGGTGGGGGAGGTTTGGGGCCACCCTCCACGTAGCTGCCTGGTGTCACAGGTGTTCCCTGGCAGGGGGAAGTCCGCTAATTACCTCACATGTCCAGGGGGAGGCACTAGATGCTACCTGCATTTCCAGCACAACCCCCGCCTTTCCCCGGCAGCCCGCACTAGGAGACACTCGGGGAAGACACGCAGAGGTCTCCTAGGACATCCCAGGTGCTGCAGACATAGGAGGGAACCTCCCAACACTCAGAATTTCGGAACGCAGCCGAGTGGGTGTGGGATGTTTGTGGCCACCATCCACGCAGCTGCCTGGTGTCACAGGTGTTCCCTGGCAGGGGGAAGTCCGCTAATTACCTGATCTGTCCAGGGGGAAGCACTAGATGCTACCTGCATTTCCAGCCCAACCCCCGCCTTTCCCCGGCAGAACACACTAGCAGACACTCGGGGAAGACACACGGAGGGCTCCTAGGAGATCCCAGGCGCTGCAGACAGAGGACGGAATCTCGCCACCCTCAGAATTCCAGAACGCGGCCGAGTAGGTGGGGGAGGTTTCGGGCGCCTTCCTCGCTGCTGCCTGTTGTCACAGGTGATGCCTGGCAGGGGAAAGACCGCAAATTACATGATCTGTCCAGGGGGAGGCACTTGATGCTACCTGCATTTCCAGCCAAACACCCCCCTTTCCCCGGCAGCCCGCACTAGGAGACACTCGGGGAAGACACGCGGAGGGCTCCTAGGGGATCCCAGGCGCTGCAGACAGAGGACGGATCCTCGCCACACTCAGAATTCCGGAACGCGACCGAGTGGTTGGGGGAGGTTTGGGGCCGCCCTCCACGCAGCTGCCTGGTGTCACAAGTGTTCCCTGGCAGGGGTAAATCCGTTAATTACCTCATCTGTGCAGGGGGAGGCACTAGATGCTACCTGCATTTCCAGACAAACCCCGGCCTTTCATCGGCAGCCCGCACTAGGAGACACTCGGTGAAGACACGCGGAGGGCTCCTAGGAGATCCCAGGCGATGCAGACAGTGGACGGAACCTCGCCCACACTCAGAATTCCGGAACGCGGCCGAGTGGGTGGGGGAGGTTTGGGGACGATTCCCTCGCAGCTGCCTGGTGTCAAAGGTGTTCCCTCTCAGGGGAAAAACCGCTATTTACCTGATCTGTGTAGGGGGAGGCACTAGATGCTACCTTCATTTCCAGCCCAACCCCCGCCTTTCCACAGCAGCCCGCACTAGGAGACACTCAGGGAATTCACGCGGAGGGCTCCTAGGAGATGCCAGGCGCTGCAGACAGAAGACGGAATCTCGCAAAGCTCAGAAATCCGGAACGCGGCCGAATGAGTGGGGGAGGTTTGGGGCCACCCTCCAAGCAGCTGCCTGGTGTCACAGGTGTTCCCTGGCAGGGGGAAGTCCCGCTAATTACCTGATCTGTCCAGGGGGAGGCACTAGATGCTACCTGCTTTTCCAGCTCAACCTCCGCCTTTCCCCGGCATCCCGCACTAGGAAACACTCGGGAAGACACGCGGAGGTCTCCTAGGTGATCCGAGGCTCTGCAGGACAGAGGACGGGACCTCGCCAACCTCAGAATTCAGGAACGCGGCCGAGTGGGTGGTGGAGGTTTGGGGCCGCCCTCCACGCAGCTGCCTGGTGTCGCAGTTGTTCCCTGGCAGGGGGAAGTCCGCTAATTACCTCATCGGCTAAGGGGAAGGCACTAGATGCTACCTGCATTTCCAGCCAAATCCCCGCCTTTCCCCGGCAGCCCGCACTAGGGGACACTCGGGGAAGACAGGCGGAGGGCTCCTAGGAGATCCCAGGCGTTGCAGACAGAGGACGGAACCTCGCCACCCTCAAAAATACGGAACGCGGCCGAGTGGGTGGGGGAAATTAGGGGCCGCCCTCCACGCAGCTGTCTGGTGTCACAGGTGTTCCCTGGCACGGGGAAGTCCGCTAATTACCTCATCTATGCAGGCCGAGGCACTAGATGCTACCTGCATGTCCAGCCAAACCCCGTCTTTACCCGGCAGCCCACAATAGGAGACACTCGGGGAAGACACGCGGAGGGCTCCTAGGAGATCCCAGGCGCTGCAGACAGATGACGGTACCTCGACACACACAGAATTTCAGACCGCGGCCGAGTGGGTGGGGGAGGTTTGGGACCGCATGCCTCGCAGCTTCCTGGTGTCACAGGTGTTCCCTGGCAAGGGGAATTCCGCTAATTACCTCATCTGTCCACTTGGAGGCACTAGATGCTACCTACATTTCCAGCACAACGCCCGCATTTCCCCGGCAGCCCATACTAGGTGACACTCGGGGAAGACACGCGGAGGGCTCGTAGGATATCCCAGGCACTGTAGACAGAGGACGGAACCTCGCGACCCTCAGAATTCCTGAACACGGCCGAGTGAGTGGGGGAGATTTGGGGCCGACTTCCTCGCAACTGCCTGGTGTCACAGCAGTTTCCTGGCACGTGGAAAACCGCTAATTACCTGATCTGTCCAGGGGGAGGCACTATATTCTAAATGCATTTCCAGCCCAACGCCCGCATTTCCCCGGCAGCCCGCACTAGTAGACACTCGGGGAAGACACGCGGAGGGCTCCTAGGAGATCCCAGTCGCTGCAGACAGAGGACGGAACCTCGCCAGCCTCAGAAATCCGGAACGCGGCCGAGTGGGTGGGGGATGTTTGGGGCCGCCCACCACGCAGCTGCCTGGTGTCACAGGTGTTTCCTGTCAGGGGGAAGACCGCTAAATACCTGATCTGTCCAGGGGGTGGCACTAGATGCTACCTGCATTTCCAGCACAACCCCCGCCTTTGCCCGGCAGCCACCACTAGGTGACAATGGGGGAATTCACGCGGAGGGCTCCTAGGAGATCCCAGGCGCTGCAGACAGAGGACGGAACATCGCCACACTCAGAATTCCAGAACGCGGCCGAGTGGGTGGGGAACTTTGGGGCTGCCTTCCTCGCAGCTGCTTGGTGTCACAACTGTTCCCTGGCAGGGGAAAGACCGTTAATTACCTGATCTGTCCAGGGGGAGGCACTCGATGCTACCTGCATTTCCAGCCCAACCCCCGAATTTCCACGGGAGTCCGCACTCGTAGAAACTCGGGGAAGGCAAGCGGAGGGCTCCTAGGTGATCCCAGGCGCTGCAGACATAGGACGGAACCTCGCCACCCTCAGAAATCCGGAACGCGGCCGAGTGGTTGGGGGAAGTTTGAGGCCGCCCTCCACGCAGCTGCCCCTTGTCACAGGTGTTCCCTGGCAGGAGGAATTCCGCTAATTACCTCATCTGTGCAGGCGGAGGCACTAGATGCTACCTGCATGTCCAGCCAAACCCCCGTATTTCCTCGGCAGCCCACACTAGGAGACACTCGGGGAAGAAACGCGGAGGGCTCCTATGAGACCCCAGGCGCTGCAGACAGAGGACGGAACCTCGCCACCCTCAGAATTCCAGAACGCGGCCGAGGGTGGGGGAGATTTGGGGCCGCCTTCCTCTCAGCTGCCTGGTGTCACAGCTGTTCCCTGACAGGGGGAAGACCGTTAAATACCTGATCTGTCCAGGTGGAGGCACTAGATGTTACCTGCATTTCCAGCCCCACCCCCGAATTTCCCCGGGAGACCGCACTAGTAGAAATTCGGGGAAGACATGAGGAAGGCTCCTAGGTGATCCCAGGCGCTGCAGACAAAGGACGGAACCTCGCCACCCTCAGAAATCCGGAACGCGGCCGAGTGGGTGGGGGAAGTTTGGGGCCGCACTCCACGCAGCTGCCTGGTGTCACAGGTGTTCCCTGGCAGGGGGAAGTCCGCTAATTACCTCATCTGTGCAGGCGGAGGCACTAGATGCTACCTGCATGTCCAGCCAAACCCCCGTCTTTCCTCGGCAGCCCACACTAGGAGAAACTCGGGGAAGACACGCGGAGGGCTCCTAGGAGATCCCAGGCGCTGCAGACAGAGGACGGAACCTCGCCACCCTCAGAATTCCAGAACGCGGCCGAGTGGGTGGCGGATGTTTGGGGCCGCCTTCCTCGCAGGTGCCTGGAGTCACAGCTGTTCCATGGCAGGGGGAAAACCGGTAATTATCTGATCTGTCCAGGGGGAGTCACTATATGCTACCTGAATTTCCAGCCCAACCCCCGTCTTTCCCTGGCTGCCCGCACTAGGAGACACTCGGGGAAGACACGCAGAGGGCTCCTAGGAGATCCCAGGCGCTGCAGACAGAGGACGGAACCTCCCCACCCTCAGAATTACGGAACGCACGCGAGTGGGTAGGGGATGTTTGGGGCCGCACTCCACGCAGCTGCCTGGTGTCACAGGTGTTCCCTGGCAGGGGAAATTCCGCTAAATACCTCATTTTCCATGGAGAGGCACTAGATGCTACCTGCATTTCCAGCCCAACCCCCGCCTTTCCCCGGCAGCGCGCACTAGGAGACACTCGGGGAAGACACGCGGAGGGCTCCTAGGTGATCCCAGGCGCTGCAGACAGAGTACGGAACCTCGCCACCCTCAGAATTTCGGAACGCGACCGAGTTGGTGGGGAAGGTTTGGGGCCGCCCTCCACGCAGCTGCCTGGTGTCACAGGTGTTCCCTGGCAGGGGGAAGTCCGCTAATTATTTCATCTGTGCAGGGGGAGGCACTAGATGCTACCTGCATTTCCAGCCAAACCCCTGCCTTTCCCCTGCAGCGCGCAATAGGAGACACTCGGGGAAGACACGCGGATGGCTCCTAGGAGATCCCAGGAGCCGCAGACCGAGGACTGAAATTCGCCACACTCAGAATTCCGGAACGCGCCCGAGTGGGTGGGGGAGGTTTCGGGCGCCTACCACGCAGCTGCCTGTTATCACAGGTGATGCCTGGCATGGGAAGACCGCTAATTACATGATCTGTCCAGGGAGAGGCACTAGATGCTACCTGCAATTCCAGGCAAACACCCCCCTTTCCTCGGCAGCCCGCACTAGGAGACACTCGGGGAAGACACGCAGAGGGCTCCTAGGAGATCCCAGGCGCTGCAGACAGAGGACGGATCCTCGCCACACTCAGAATTCCGGAACGCGACCGAGTGGGTGGGGGAGGTTTGGGGCCGCCCTCCACGCAGCTGCCTGGTGTCACAGGTGTTCCCTGGCAGGGGTAAATCCGCTAATTACCTCACAGGTCCAAGGGGAGGCACAAGATTCTACCTGCATTTCCAGCACAACCCCCGCCTTTCCCCGGCAGCCTGCACTAGGAGACACTCTGGGAAGACACGCGGAGGGCTCCTATGAGTTCCCAGGCGCTGCAGACAGAGGACGGAACCTCGCCAAACTCAGAATTACGAAACGTGACCGAGGGGTGGGAGGTTTGGGGCCGCCTTCCCGGCAGCTGCCTGGTGTCCCAGGTGTTCCCTATCAGGGGGAAGACCGCTAATTACCTCATCTGTCCAGCGGGAGGCACTAGATGCTACCTGCATTTCCAGCACAATCCCCGCCTTTCCAAGGCAGCCCGCACTAGGAGACACTCGGGGAAGACACGCGGAGGGCTCCTAGGACATCCCAGGCGCTGCAGACATAGGACGGAACCTCCCAACACTCAGAATTTCGGAACGCAGCCGAGTGGGTGTGGGATGTTTGTGGCCACCTTCCACGCAGCTGCCTGGTGTCACAGGTGTTCCCTGGCAGGGGGAAGTCCGCTAATTACTTCATTTTCCAGGAGGAGGCACTAGATGCTACATGCAATTCCAGCCAAACCCCGCATTTCCACAGCAGCCCGCAATAGGAGACACTCGTGGAAGACACGCGGAGGGCTCCTAGGAGATCTAAGGCGCTGCAGACAGAGGACGGAACCTCGTCACCCTTAGAATTTCGGAACGCGGCCGAGTGGGTTGGGAAGTTTGGGGCCGCACTCCACGCAGCTGCCTGGTGTCACAGGTGTTCCCTGGCAGGGGGAAGTCCGCTAATTACCTGATCTGTCCAGGGGGAAGCACTAGATGCTACCTGCATTTCCAGCCCAACCCCCGCCTTTCCCCGGCAGAACACACTAGGAGACACTCGGGGAAGACATGCGAAGGGCTCCTAGGGGATCCCAGGCGCTGCAGACAGAGGACGGATCCTCGCCACACTCAGAATTCCGGAACGCGACCGAGTGGGTAGGGGAGATTTGGGGCCGCCATCCACGCAGCTGCCTGGTGTCACAGGTGTTCCCTGGCAGGGGTAAATCCGCTAATTACCTCATCAGTGCAGGTGGAGGCACTTGATGCTACCTGCATTTCCAGCCAAACCCCGGCCTTTCATCGGCAGCCCGCACTAGGAGACACACGGCGAAGACACGCGAAGGGCTCCTAGGAGATCCCAGGCGCTGCAGACAGTGGACGGAACCTCGCCACACTCAGAATTCCAGAACGCAGCCGAGTGGGTGGGGTAGGTTTGGGGCCGCTTCCCTCGCAGCTGCCTGGTGTCACAGGTGTTCCCTCTCAGGGGAAAACGGCTAATTACCTGATCTGTGTAGGGGGAGGCACTAGATGCTACCTTCATTTCCAGCCCAACCCCCGCCTTTCCCCAGCAGCACGCACTAGGAGACACTCGGGGAAGACACGCGGAGGGCTCCTAGATGATCCCAGGCGCTGCAGACCGAGGACGGAACCTCGCCACCCTCAGAAATCCAGAACGCGGCCGAGTGGGTGGGGGAGGTTTGGGGCCGACTTCCTCGCAGCTGCCTGGTTTCACAGGTGTTCCCTGGCAGGGGGAAGGCCGCTAATTACCTGATCTGTCCAGGGGGAGGCACTAGATGCTTCCTGTATTTCCAGCCCACCCCCCGCCTTTGCCCGGTAGCCCGCACTAGGAGACACTCGGGGAAGACAGGCGGAGGGCTCCTAGGAGATCCCAGGCACTGCAGACAGAGGACGGAACCTCGCCTCACTCAATTCAGGAACGCGGCCGAGTGAGTGGGGGAGGTTTGGGGCCACCCTCCACGTAGCTGCCTGGTGTCACAGGTGTTCCCTGGCAGGGGGAAGTCCGCTAATTACCTCACATGTCCAGGGGGAGGCACTAGATGCTACCTGCATTTCCAGCACAACCCCCGCCTTTCCCCGGCAGCCCGCACTAGGAGAATCTCTGGGAAGACACGCGGAGGGCTCCTAAGAGATCCCAGGCGCTGCAGACAGAGGACGGAACCTCGCCACCGTCAGAATTCCGGAACGCGGCCGAATGGGTTGGGGAGTTTTGGGGCCGCCCACCTCGCAGCTGCCTCGTGTCAAAAGTTTTCCCTGGCAGGGGGAAGACCGCTAAATACCTGATCTGTCCAGGGGGAGGAACTAGATGCTACCTGCATTTCCAGCACAACCCCCGCATTTCTCCAGCAGCCCGCACTAGGGGTCACTCGGTGAAGACACGCGGAGGGCTCCTAGGAGATCCCAGGCGCTGCAGACAGAGGACGGAACCTCGCCAAACTCAGAATTATGAAACGTGACCGAGTGGGGGGGGAGGTTTGGGGCCGCCCTCCCGGAAGCTGCCTGGTGTCACAGGTGTTCCGTGTCAGAGGGAAGTCCGCTAATTACCTCATCTGTCCAGCGGGAGTCACTAGATGCTACCTTCATTTCCAGCACAACCCCCGCTTTCCTAGTCAGCCCGCACTAGGAGACACTCGGGGAAGACACGCAGAGGTCTCCTAGGACATCCCAGGTGCTGCAGACATAGGACGGAACCTCCCAACACTCAGAATTTCGGAACGCAGCCGAGTGGGTGTGGGATGTTTGTGGCCACCATCCACGCAGCTGCCTGGTGTCACAGGTGTTCCCTGGCAGGGGGAAGTCAGCTAATTACCTCATTTTCCAGGAGGAGGCACTAGATGCTACATGCAATTCCAGGCAACCCCCGCATTTCCACAGCAGCCCGCACTAGGAGACACTCGGGGAAGACACACGGAGGGCTCCTAGGAGATCCAAGGCGCTGCAGACAGAGGACGGAACCTCGTCACCCTTAGAATTTCGGAACGCGGCCGAGTGGGTTGGGAAATTTGGGGCCTACCTCCACGCAGCTGCCTGGTGTCACAGGTGTTCCCTGGCAGGGGGAAGTCCGCTAATTACCTGATCTGTCCAGGGGGAAGCACTAGATGCTACCTGCATTTCCAGCCCAACCCCCGCCTTTCCCCGGCAGAACACACTAGCAGACACTCGGGGAAGACACACGGAGGGCTCCTAGGAGATCCCAGGCGCTGCAGACAGAGGACGGAATATCGCCACCCTCAGAATTCCAGAACGCGGCCGAGTAGGTGGGGGAGGTTTCGGGCGCCTTCCTCGCTGCTGCCTGTTGTCACAGGTGATGCCTGGCAGGGGAAGACCGCAAATTACATGATCTGTCCAGGGGGAGGCACTTGATGCTACCTGCATTTCCAGCCAAACACCCCCCTTTCCCCGGCAGCCCGCACTAGGAGACACTCGGGGAAGACACGCGGAGGGCTCCTAGGGGATCCCAGGCGCTGCAGACAGAGGACGGATCCTCGCCACACTCAGAATTCCGGAACGCGTACCGAGTGGTTGGGGGAGGTTTGGGGCCGCCCTCCACGCAGCTGCCTGGTGTCACAAGTGTTCCCTGGCAGGGGTAAATCCGTTAATTACCTCATCTGTGCAGGGGGAGGCACTAGATGCTACCTGCATTTCCAGACAAACCCCGGCCTTTCATCGGCAGCCCGCACTAGGAGACACTCGGTGAAGACACGCGGAGGGCTCCTAGGAGATCCCAGGCGATGCAGACAGTGGACGGAACCTCGCCACACTCAGAATTCCGGAACGCGGCCGAGTGGGTGGGGGAGGTTTGGGGACGATTCCCTCGCAGCTGCCTGGTGTCAAAGGTGTTCCCTCTCAGGGGAAAACCGCTATTTACCTGATCTGTGTAGGGGGAGGCACTAGATGCTACCTTCATTTCCAGCACAACCCCCGCCTTTCCACAGCAGCCCGCACTAGGAGACACTCGGGGAATTCACGCGGAGGGCTCCTAGGTGATCCCAGGCGCTGCAGACAGAAGACGGAATCTCGCAACGCTCAGAAATCCGGAACGCGGCCGAATGGGTGGGGGATGTTTGGGGCCACCCTCCAAGCAGCTGACTGGTGTCACAGGTGTTCCCTGGCAGGGGGAAGTCCGCTAATTACCTGATCTGTCCAGGGGGAGGCACTAGATGCTACCTGCTTTTCCAGCTCAACCTCCGCCTTTCCCCGGCATCCCGCACTAGGAGACACTCGGGGAAGACACGCGGAGGTCTCCTAGGTGATCCGAGGCTCTGCAGACAGAGGACGGGACCTCGCCAACCTCAGAATTCAGGAACGCGGCCGAGTGGGTGGTGGAGGTTTGGGGCCGCCCTCCACGCAGCTGCCTGGTGTCGCAGTTGTTCCCTGGCAGGGGGAAGTCCGCTAATTACCTCATCGGTTAAGGGGAAGGCACTAGATGCTACCTGCATTTCCAGCCAAATCCCCGCCTTTCCCCGGCAGCCCGCACTAGGGGACACTCGGGGAAGACAGGCGGAGGGCTCCTAGGAGATCCCAGGCGTTGCAGACAGAGGACGGAACCTCGCCACCCTCAAAAATACGGAACGCGGCCGAGTGGGTGGGGGAAATTAGGGGCCGCCCTCCACGCAGCTGTCTGGTGTCACAGGTGTTCCCTGGCACGGGGAAGTCCGCTAATTACCTCATCTATGCAGGCCGAGGCACTAGATGCTACCTGCATGTCCAGCCAAACCCCGTCTTTACCCGGCAGCCCACAATAGGAGACACTCGGGGAAGACACGCGGAGGGCTCCTAGGAGATCCCAGGCGCTGCAGACAGATGACGGTACCTCGACACACACAGAATTCCAGACCGCGGCCGAGTGGGTGGGGGAGGTTTGGGACCGCAAGCCTCACAGCTTCCTGGTGTCACAGGTGTTCCCTGGCAAGGGGAATTCCGCTAATTACCTCATCTGTCCACTTGGAGGCACTAGATGCTACCTACATTTCCAGCACAACGCCCGCATTTCCCCGGCAGCCCATACTAGGTGACACTCGGGGAAGACACGCGGAGGGCTCGTAGGATATCCCAGGCACTGTAGACAGAGGACGGAACCTCGCGACCCTCAGAATTCCTGAACACGGCCGAGTGAGTGGGGGAGATTTGGGGCCGACTTCCTCGCAACTGCCTGGTGTCACAGCAGTTTCCTGGCACGTGGAAAACCGCAAATTACCTGATCTGTCCAGGGGGAGGCACTATATTCTAAATGCATTTCCAGCCCAACGCCCGCATTTCCCCGGCAGCCCGCACTAGTAGACACTCGGGGAAGACACGCGGAGGGCTCCTAGGAGATCCCAGTCGCTGCAGACAGAGGACGGAACCTCGCCAGCCTCAGAAATCCGGAACGCGGCCGAGTGGGTGGGGGATGTTTGGGGCCGCCCACCACGCAGCTGCCTGGTGTCACAGGTGTTTCCTGTCAGGGGGAAGACCGCTAAATACCTGATCTGTCCAGGGGGTGGCACTAGATGCTACCTGCATTTCCAGCACAACCCCCGCCTTTGCCCGGCAGCCACCACTAGGTGACAATGGGGGAATTCACGCGGAGGGCTCCTAGGAGATCCCAGGCGCTGCAGACAGAGGACGGAACATCGCCACACTCAGAATTCCAGAACGCGGCCGAGTGGGTGGGGAACTTTGGGGCTGCCTTCCTCGCAGCTGCTTGGTGTCACAACTGTTCCCTGGCAGGGGAAAGACCGTTAATTACCTGATCTGTCCAGGGGGAGGCACTAGATGTTACCTGCATTTCCAGCCCCACCCCCGAATTTCCCCGGGAGACCGCACTAGTAGAAATTCGGGGAAGACATGAGGAAGGCTCCTAGGTGATCCCAGGCGCTGCAGACAAAGGACGGAACCTCGCCACCCTCAGAAATCCGGAACGCGGCCGAGTGGGTGGGGGAAGTTTGGGGCCGCACTCCACGCAGCTGCCTGGTGTCACAGGTGTTCCCTGGCAGGGGGAAGTCCGCTAATTACCTCATCTGTGCAGGCGGAGGCACTAGATGCTACCTGCATGTCCAGCCAAACCCCCGTCTTTCCTCGGCAGCCCACACTAGGAGAAACTCGGGGAAGACACGCGGAGGGCTCCTAGGAGATCCCAGGCGCTGCAGACAGAGGACGGAACCTCGCCACCCTCAGAATTCCAGAACGCGGCCGAGTGGGTGGCGGATGTTTGGGGCCGCCTTCCTCGCAGGTGCCTGGAGTCACAGCTGTTCCATGGCAGGGGGAAAACCGGTAATTATCTGATCTGTCCAGGGGGAGTCACTATATGCTACCTGAATTTCCAGCCCAACCCCCGTCTTTCCCTGGCTGCCCGCACTAGGAGACACTCGGGGAAGACACGGAGAGTGCTCCTAGGAGATCCCAGGCACTGCAGACCGAGGACGGAACCTCCCCACCCTCAGAATTACGGAACGCACGCGAGTGGGTAGGGGATGTTTGGGGCCGCACTCCACGCAGCTGCCTGGTGTCACAGGTGTTCCCTGGCAGGGGAAATTCCGCTAAATACCTCATTTTCCACGGAGAGGCACTAGATGCTACCTGCATTTCCAGCCCAACCCCCGCCTTTCCCCGGCAGCGCGCACTAGGAGACACTCGGGGAAGACACGCGGAGGGCTCCTAGGTGATCCCAGGCGCTGCAGACAGAGTACGGAACCTCGCCACCCTCAGAATTTCGGAACGCGACCGAGTTGGTGGGGAAGGTTTGGGGCCGCCCTCCACGCAGCTGCCTGGTGTCACAGGTGTTCCCTGGCAGGGGGAAGTCCGCTAATTATTTCATCTGTGCAGGGGGAGGCACTAGATGCTACCTGCATTTCCAGCCAAACCCCTGCCTTTCCCCTGCAGCGCGCAATAGGAGACACTCGGGGAAGACACGCGGATGGCTCCTAGGAGATCCCAGGAGCTGCAGACCGAGGACTGAAATTCGCCACACTCAGAATTCCGGAACGCGCCCGAGTGGGTGGGGGACGTATGGGGCCGCCTCCACGCTGGTGCCTGGTGTCCCAGTTGTTCCCTGGCAGGGGGAAGTCCGCTAATTACCTCATTTTCCAGGGGGAGGCACTAGATACTATTTGAAATTCCAGCCCACCCCCGAATTTCCCCAGCAGCCCGCACTAGGAGACACTCGGGGAAGACACCCGGAGGGCTCCTAGGAAATCCCAGGCGCTGCAGACAGAGGACGGAACCTCGCCACACTCAGAATACCAGAACGCGTCCGAGTGGGTGGGGAACTTTGGGGCTGCCTTCCTCGCAGCTGCTTGGTGTCACAACTGTTCCCTGGCAGGGGAAAGACCGTTAATTACCTGATCTGTCCAGGGGGAGGCACTCGATGCTACCTGCATTTCCAGCCCAACCCCCGAATTTCCACGGGAGTCCGCACTCGTAGAAACTCGGGGAAGGCAAGCGGAGGGCTCCTAGGTGATCCCAGGCGCTGCAGACATAGGACGGAACCTCGCCACCCTCAGAAATCCGGAACGCGGCCGAGTGGTTGGGGGAAGTTTGAGGCCGCCCTCCACGCAGCTGCCCCTTGTCACAGGTGTTCCCTGGCAGGAGGAATTCCGCTAATTACCTCATCTGTGCAGGCGGAGGCACTAGATGCTACCTGCATGTCCAGCCAAACCCCCGTATTTCCTCGGCAGCCCACACTAGGAGACACTCGGGGAAGAAACGCGGAGGGCTCCTACGAGACCCCAGGCGCTGCAGACAGAGGACGGAACCTCGCCACCCTCAGAATTCCAGAACGCGGCCGAGGGTGTGGGAGATTTGGGGCCGCCTTCCTCTCAGCTGCCTGGTGTCACAGCTGTTCCCTGACAGGGGGAAGACCGTTAAATACCTGATCTGTCCAGGTGGAGGCACTAGATGTTACCTGCATTTCCAGCCCCACCCCCGAATTTCCCCGGGAGACCGCACTAGTAGAAATTCGGGGAAGACATGAGGAAGGCTCCTAGGTGATCCCAGGCGCTGCAGACAAAGGACGGAACCTCGCCACCCTCAGAAATCCGGAACGCAGCCGAGTGGTTGGGGGAAGTTTGAGGCCGCCCTCCACGCAGCTGCCCCTTGTCACAGGTGTTCCCTGGCAGGAGGAATTCCGCTAATTACCTCATCTGTGCAGGCGGAGGCACTAGATGCTACCTGCATGTCCAGCCAAACCCCCGTATTTCCTCGGCAGCCCACACTAGGAGACACTCGGGGAAGAAACGCGGAGGGCTCCTATGAGACCCAGGCGCTGCAGACAGAGGACGGAACCTCGCCACCCTCAGAATTCC
Source organism: Camelus ferus (assembly GCF_009834535.1). Classification (NCBI taxonomy): domain Eukaryota; kingdom Metazoa; phylum Chordata; class Mammalia; order Artiodactyla; family Camelidae; genus Camelus; species Camelus ferus. The sequence goes on along the minus strand of NW_022588043.1, from coordinate 2,999 downwards.
AGAACGCGGCCGAGGGTGGGGGAGATTTGGGGCCGCCTTCCTCTCAGCTGCCTGGTGTCACAGCTGTTCCCTGACAGGGGGAAGACCGTTAATACCTGATCTGTCCAGGTGGAGGCACTAGATGTTACCTGCATTTCCAGCCCCACCCCCGAATTTCCCCGGGAGACCGCACTAGTAGAAATTCGGGGAAGACATGAGGAAGGCTCCTAGGTGATCCCAGGCGCTGCAGACAAAGGACGGAACCTCGCCACCCTCAGAAATCCGGAACGCGGCCGAGTGGGTGGGGGAAGTTTGGGGCCGCACTCCACGCAGCTGCCTGGTGTCACAGGTGTTCCCTGGCAGGGGGAAGTCCGCTAATTACCTGATCTGTCCAGGGGGGAAGCACTAGATGCTACCTGCATTTCCAGCCCAAACCCCCGCCTTTCCCCGGCAGAACACACTAGGAGACACTCGGGGAAGACACGCGGAGGGCTCCTAGGGGATCCCAGGCGCTGCAGACAGAGGACGGATCCTCGCCACACTCAGAATTCCGGAACGCGACCGAGTGGTTAGGGGAGATTTGGGGCCGCCATCCACGCAGCTGCCTGGTGTCACAGGTGTTCCCTGGCAGGGGTAAATCCGCTAATTACCTCATCAGTGCAGGTGGAGGCACCTGATGCTACCTGCATTTCCAGCCAAACCCTGGCCTTTCATCGGCAGCCCGCACTAGGAGACACACGGTGAAGACACGCGAGGGCTCCTAGGAGATCCCAGGCGCTGCAGACAGTGGACGGAAACCTCGCCACACTCAGAATTCCAGAACGCAGCCGAGTGGGGTGGGGTAGGTTTGGGGCCGCTTCCCTCGCAGCTGCCTGGTGTCACAGGTGTTCCCTCTCAGGGGAAAACGGCTAATTACCTGATCTGTGTAGGGGGAGGCACTAGATGCTACCTTCATTTCCAGCCAACCCCCGCCTTTCCCCAGCAGCACGCACTAGGAGACACTCGGGGAAGACACGCGGAGGGCTCCTAGATGATCCCAGGCGCTGCAGGACCGAGGACGGAACCTCGCCACCCTCAGAAATCCAGGAACGCGGCCGAGTGGGTGGGGGAGGGTTTGGGGCCGACTTCCTCGCAGCTGCCTGGTTTCACAGGTGTTCCCTGGCAGGGGGAAGGCCGCTAATTACCTGATCTGTCCAGGGGAGGCACTAGATGCTTCCTGGTATTTCCAGCCCAAGCCCCCGCCTTTGCCCGGTAGCCCGCACTAGGAGACACTCGGGGAAGACAGGCGGAGGGCTCCTAGGAGATCCCAGGCACTGCAGACAGAGGACGGAACCTCGCCTCACTCAATTCAGGAACGCGGCCCGAGTGAGTAGGGGAGGTTGGGGCCACCCTCACGTAGCTGCCTGGTGTCACAGGGTTGGGTTCCCTGGCAGGGGGAAGTCCGCTAATTACCTCACATGTCCAGGGGGAGGCACTAGATGCTACCTGCATTTCCAGCACAACCCCCGCCTTTCCCCGGCAGCCCGCACTAGGAGAAACTCTGGGAAGACACGCGGAGGGCTCCTAAGAGATCCCAGGCGCTTGCAGACAGAGGACGGAACCTCGCCACCGTCAGAATTCCGGAACGCGGTCCGAATGGGTTGGGGGAAGTTTTGGGGCCGCCCACCTCGCAGCTGCCCTCGTGTCAAAAGGTTTTCCCTGGCAGGGGGAAGACCGCTAAATACCTGATCTGTCCAGGGGAGGAACTAGATGCTACCTGCATTTCCAGCAAAACAACCCCCGCATTTCTCCAGCAGCCCGCACTAGGAGTCACTCGGTGAAGACACGCGGAGGGCTCCTAGGAGATCCAGGCGCTGCAGACAGAGGACGGAACCTCGCCAAACTCAGAATTATGAAACGTGACCGAGTGGGGGGGGAGGTTTGGGGCGCGCTCCCGGAAGCTGCCTGGTGTCACAGGTGTTCCGTGTCAGAGGGAAGTCCGCTAATTACCTCATCTGTCCAGCGGGAGTCACTAGATGCTACCTACATTTCCAGCACAACCCCCGCTTCCTAGTCAGCCCGCACTAGGAGACACTCGGGGAAGACACGCAGAGGTCTCCTAGGACACCCAGGTGCTGCAGACATAGGACGGAACCTCCCAACACTCAGAATTTCGGAACGCAGCCGAGTGGGTGTGGGATGTTTGTGGCCACCATCCACGCAGCTGCCTGGTGTCACAGGTGTTCCCTGGCAGGGGGAAGTCAGCTAATTACCTCATTTTCCAGGAGGAGGCACTAGATGCTACATGCAATTCCAGGCAACCCCCGCATTTCCACAGCAGCCCGCACTAGGAGACACTCGGGGAGACACACGGAGGGCTCCTAGGAGATCCAAGGCGCTGCAGACAGAGGACGGAACCTCGTCACCCTTAGAATTTCGGAACGCGGCCGAGTGGGTTGGGAAATTTGGGGCCTACCTCCACGCAGCTGCCTGGTGTCACAGGTGTTCCCTGGCAGGGGGAAGTCCGCTAATTACCTGATCTGTCCAGGGGGAAGCACTAGATGCTACCTGCAATTCCAGCCTAACCCCCGCCTTTCCCCGGCAGAACACACTAGCAGACACTCGGGGAAGACACGCGGATTGCTCCTAGGGGATCCCAGGCGCTGCAGACAGAGGACGGATCCTCGCCACACTCAGAATTCCGGAACGCGACCGAGTGGGTAGGGAGATTTGGGGCCGCCATCCACGCAGCTGCCTGGTGTCACAGGTGTTCCCTGGCAGGAGTAAATCCGCTAATTACCTCATCAGTGCAGGTGGAGGCACTTGATGCTACCTGCATTTCCAGCCAAACCCCGGCCTTTCATCGGCAGCCCGCACTAGGAGACACACGGCGAAGACACGCGAAGGGCTCCTAGGAGATCCCAGGCGCTGCAGACAGTGGACGGAACCTCGCCACACTCAGAATTCCAGAACGCAGCCGAGTGGGTGGGGTAGGTTTGGGGCCGCTTCCCTCGCAGCTGCCTGGTGTCACAGGTGTTCCC
>NW_022588042.1:0-26100 GCF_009834535.1 Camelus ferus | reverse complement strand
CCTTTCCCTTGTGATAGATGACGAACGTCTCTCCACATGCTCAGTTCTGAGAGATAATGTGTGTGAAAGCCCCCTTCACCTAGCTTGTTGGGAACCCAAAGTTTCTTTTCACTTGCAAAACTGCCACTCCATAAATATATATGGGGTGGTACGAGCTCCAACTCGGTTTTAACGTGAATACTGCAGGAACTTCAAACACCGGCACTAAGAAACAGACTGAGAAAACCAGAGTAAAAGTTTTCCCAGCGACCTGTCCCTTTGTGCTAGATGAACGAAAGTCTATCCACATGCTCAGTTCTGAGAAATAAGTGTGTGTGAAACCGTCCTTCACATAGCTTCTTGGGAACACCAAAGTTTCTTTTCAGTTGCAAACTCCACTCCATAGATCATAGGGGAGGTACTAGCTCCAACTCGGTTTTAAGGTGAAAACTGGCGGAACTTCAAACCGGCTCTAGGAATCAGACTGAGAACCAGAGTAAAATTTCTCCTGCAAACCGTTCCCTTTGGTGCTAGATTAACGAACGTCTCTCCACAATCTCAGTTTCTGAAGAAAGTGTGTGTTAAAGAGCCGTCTTACCCACTTGTTGGGACACAAAGTTTTTTTTCATTTGCAAATCACTCCATACATATATAGGGGATACGGGCTCCAACACGTTTTTAAAAAGAAAACTGCAGTATCTTCTAACAGGCACTAGGAAAGAGACTGAGAAATCAGAGTAAAAGTTTCCCCCAGCAACCCGTTCCCTTTGTGCTAGATGAACGAAATTCTCTCCACATGCTCAGTTCTGAGAGATTAAGTGAGTGTGAAAGCCGTACTTCACCTAGCTTGATGGGAACACAAAGGTTCTTTTCAGTTGCAACTCCATTCATATATATTAGGGGAGGAACGAGCTCCAACACTCGGATTTCAGTGAAAATGCAGTAACTTCAAACCGGCACTAGGATAGAGACTTAGAAAACAGAGTAAAAGTTTCTCCTGCAACAGTTCCCTTTTGTGCTAGATGAACAAAGCCTCTCCACTGCTCAGTTCTGAGAGATAGTGTTGTGGAAGCGTCCTTCACCTAGCTAGTGTGGGACACAAAGTTTCTTTTCAGTTGCAAATCCCACTCAATCCATATATATGGGAAGGTATGGAGCTCCAAATCGGTTTTAAAAAGTAAAAACTGCAGGAACTTCAAACCGGCACTAGAACAGACTGAGAAACCAGAGTAAGTTTCTCCTGCAACCCGTTCCGTTTGTGCTAGATGAAGAACGTCTCTCCGCATGCTCACTTCTGAGAGATAATTGTGTGTGAAAGCACACTTCACCTAGCTTGTTGGATCACAACAAAGTTTTTTTCACTTGCAAACACCACTCATACATAATATGGGGAGGTACGAGCTCCAACTCGGTTTTACAGTGAAAACTACTGCAGGAACTTCAAACCGGCACTAGGAAACTACTGTGAACCAGAGTAAAAGTTTCTCCTGCAACCGTTCCCTTTTTGTGATTGATAACGACATCTCTCCACATGCTCAGTTCTGAGAGATAAGTGTGTGTGAAAGCCGTCCATCACCTAGCTTGTTGGGAACACAATGTTTTCTTTTCAGTTGCAAAACCCCACTCCATACATATATGGGGAGGTATGAGCTAAAACTCGTTTTTTAAAGTAAAAACTGCAGGAACTTCAAACCGGCACTAGGAAACAGACTGAGATCCAGAGTAAAGTTGTCTCCTTCAACCCGTTCCGTTTGTGCTAGATGAACGAACGTCTCTCCGCATGCTCAGTTCTGAGAGATAATTGTTGTGTGAAAGCCACCCTTCACCTAGCTTGTTGGAACACAAAGTTTCTTTCACTTGCAAGCACCACTCCATACATATATATGGGGAGGTACTAGCACCAAATCTGTTTTACAGTGAAAACTGCAGGAACTTCAAACCGGCACTAGGAAACAGACTGAGAAACCAGAGTAAATGTTTCTCCTGCAACCCGTTCCCTTTGTGCTAGATGAACAAACGTCTCTCAACATGCTCATTTCTGAGAGATAAGTGTGTGTGAAAGCCGTCCTTCACCTAGCTTGTTGGGAACACAAAGATTCTTTCAGTTTCAAACTCCACTGCTTACATTTATATGGGGATGTACGAGTTCCAACTCGGATTTACAGTGAAAACTGCAGTAAATTCAAACTGGCACTAGGATAGAGACTGAGAACCAGAGTAAAAGTTTCTCCAGCAACCCGTTCCCTTTGTGCTAGATGAACGAACGTCTCTCCACATGCTCAGTTCTGAGAGACAAATGTGTTTGAAAGACGCCCTTCACCTAGCTTGTTGGGAACACAAAGTTTCTTTAAAATTGCAATCTCCTCTCCATACATATATATGGGGAGGTACTACCACCAACTCTGTTTTACAGTGAAAACTGCAGGAACTTCAATCCGGCACTAGGAAACAGACTGAGAAACCAGAGTAAAAGTTTCTCCTGCAACGCGTTCCCTTTGTGCTAGATGAACGAACGTCTCTCCACATGCTAAGTTGTGAGAGATAAGTGTGTGTGAAAGCCGTCCTTCACCTAGCTTGTTGGGAACACAAAGTTCCTTTTCATTTGCAAACTCCACTCCATACATATAAATGGGGAGGTACGAGATCCAAATCGATTTTACAGTGAAAACTGCAGTAACTTCAATCCGGCACTAGGAAACAGACTGAGAAACCAGAGAAAAAGTTTCTCCTGCAACAGGTTCCCTTTGTGCTAGATGAACGAACGTCTCTCCACGTGCTCAGTTCTGAGATGTAAGTGTGTGTGAAAGCCATCTTTCACCTAGCTTGTTGGGAACACAAAGTTTCTTTTCACTTGCAAACTCCACTCCACACATATATATGGGGAGGTACTAGCTCCAACTCGACTTTACAGTGAAAAATGCAGGTACTTCAAACCGGCAGTAGGAAACAGACTGAGAAACCAGAATTAAAGTTTCCCCTGCAACCCGTTCCCTTTGTGATAGATGAACGAACGTCTCTCCACATGCTCAGTTCTGAGAGATAAGTGTGTGTGAAAGCCGCCCTTCACCTAGCTTTTTGGGAACACAAAGTTTCTTTTCACTTGCAAACTCCACTCCATAAATATATATGGGGTGGTACGAGCTCCAACTCGGTTTTACAGTGAATACTGCAGGAACTTCAAACCGGCACTAAGAAACAGACTGAGAAACCAGAGTAAAAGTTTTCCCAGCGACCTGTTCCCTTTTTGCTAGATGAACGAAAGTCTATCCACATGCTCAGTTCTGAGAAATAAGTGTGTGTGAAAACCGTACTTCACATAGCTTTTTGGGAACACAAAGTTTCTTTTCAGTTGCAAACTCCACTCCATAGATACATATGGGGAGGTACTAGCTCCAACTCGGTTTTAAGGTGAAAACTGCAGGAACTTCAAACCGGCTCTAGGAATCAGACTGAGAAACCAGAGTAAAAGTTTCTCCTGCAAACCATTCCCTTTGTGCTAGATGAACGAACGTCTCTCCACATGCTCAGTTCTGAGAGAAAAGTGTGTGTTAAAGCCGTCCTTCACCCAGCTTGTTGGGAACACAAAGTTTTTTCATTTGCAAACTCCACTCCATACATATATAAGGGGATGTACGAGCTCCAACACGTTTTTAAAAAGAAAACTGCAGTATCTTCTAACAGGCACTAGGAAAGAGACTGAGAAATCAGAGTAAAAGTTTCCCCAGCAACCCGTTCCCTTTGTGCTAGATGAACGAAATTCTCTCAACATGCTCAGTTCTGAGAAGTAAGTGTGTGTGAAAGCCATTCTTCACCTAGCTTGTTGGGAACACAAGATTCTTTTCACTTGCAAACTCCACTCCATACATATATATGGGGAGGTACAAGCACCAACTCTGTTTTACAGTGAAAACTGCAGGAAATACAATCCGGCACTAGGAAACAGACTGAGAAACCAGAGTAAAAGTTTCTCCTGCAACGCGTTCCCATTGTGCTAGATGAACGAAGTTCTCTCCACATGCTCAGTCCTGAGGGATAAGTCTGTGTGAAAGCCGTCCTTCACCTAGCTTGTTGGGAAAACAAAGTTTCTTTTCAGTTGCAAACTCCACTCCATACATATAAATGGGGAGGTACGAGCTCCAACTCGGTTTTACAGTGAAAACTGCAGGAACTTCAATCCGGCACTAGGAAACAGACTGAGAAACCAGAGTAAAAGTTTCTCCTGCAACACGTTCCCATTGTGCTAGATGAACGAACGTCTCTCAACATGCTCAGTTCTGAGAAGTAAGTGTGTGTGAAAGCCATTCTTCACCTAGCTTGTTGGGAACACAAAGATTCTTTTCACTTGCAAACTCCACTCCGCACATATATATGGGGCGGTACTAGCTCCAACTCGATTTAACAGTGAAAACTGCAGGTACTTCAAACCGGAAGTAAGAAACAGACTGAGAAACCAGAGTTAAAGTTTCTCCTGCAACCCGTTCACTTTGTGCTAGTAGAACGAACGTCTCTCCGCATGCTCAGTTCTTAGAGATAAGTGTGTGTGAAAGCCGCCCTTCATCTAGCTAGTTGGGAACACAAAGTTTCTTTTCAGTTGCAAACTCCACTCCATAGATGTATATGGGGAGGTACTAGCTCCAACTCGGTATTAAGGTGAAAACTGCAGGAACTTCAAATCGGCAGTAGGAAACAGACTGAGAAACCAGAGTAAAAGATTCTCCTGCAAACCGTTCCCTTTGTGCTAGATGAACGAACGTCTCTCCACATGCTCAGTTCTGAGAGAAAAGTGTGTGTGAAAGCCATCCTTCTCCCCGCTTGTTGGGAACACAAAGTTTCTTTTCACTTGCAAACTCCACTCCATACATATATAAGGGGATGTACGAGCTCCAACTCGTTTTTACAGTGAAAACTGCAGTATAATCTAACAGGAACTAGTAAAGAGACTGAGAAACCAGAGTAAATGTTTCCCCATCAAACCGTTCCCTTTGCGCTAGATGAACGAAATTCTCTCCACATGCTCAGTTCTGAGAGATAACTGTGCGTGAAAGCCGTCCTTCACCTAGCTTGTTGGGAACACAAAGTTTCTTTTCACTTGCAAACCCCACTCCATACATATATAAGGGGATGTACGAGATCCAAGTGTATTTACAGTGATAACTGCAGGAACATCAAACCGGCACTAGGAAACAGACGGAGAAACCAGAGTAAAAGTTTCACCTGCAATTCGTTCCCTTTGTGCTAGATGAACGTACGTCCCTCCACATGCTCAGTTCTGAGAGATAAGTGTTTGTGAAAGCCGTCCTTCACATAGCTTGTTGGGAACACAAAGTTTCTTTTCAGTTGCAAACTCCACTCCTTAAATATATATGGGGATGTACGAGCTGCAACCCGGTTTTACAGTAAAAACTGCAGGAATTTCAAACCGGCACTAGGAAACAGACTGAGAAACCAGAGAAATACTTTTTCCTGCAACCCGTTCCGTTTGTGCTAGGTGAGCGAACGTCTATCCGCATGCTCAGTTCTGAGAGATAATTGTGTGTGAAAGCCGCACTTCACATAGCTTGTTGGGAACACAAAGTTTCTTTTCACTTGCAAACTCCAATGCATACAATATATGGGGTGGTATGAGCTCCAACTCGGTTTTACAGTGAAAACTGAAGGAAATTCAAACCGGCACTAGGAAACAGACTGAGAAACCAGAGAAAAAGTTTCCCTTGCAACCCGTTCCCTTTGTGATAGATGAACGAACATCTCTCCACATGCTCATTTTTGAGAGATAAGTGTGTGTGAAAGCCGTCCTTCACCTAGCTTGTTGGGAACACAAAGGTACTTTTCAGTTGCAAACTCCACTGCATACATATATATGGGGAGGTATGAGCTCCAACTCGGATTTACAGTGAAAACTGCAGTAACTTCAAACTGGCACTAGGATAGAGACGGAGAAACCAGAGTAAAAGTTTCTCCGGCAACCCGTTCCCTTTCTGCTAGATGAACGAATGTCCCTCCACATGCTCAGTTCTGAGAGATAAGTGTGTGTGAAAGACGCCCTTCACCTAGGTTGTTGGGAACACAAAGTTTCTTTTAAATTGCAAACTCCACCCAATACATAAATATGGGGTGGTACTAGCACCAACTCTGTTTTACAGTGAAAGCTGCAGGAACTTCAATCCGGCACTAGGAAACAGACTTAGAAACCAGAGTAAAAGTTTCTCCTGCAACGCATTCCCTTTGTGCTAGATGAACGAACTTCTCTCCACATGCTCAGTTCTGAGAGATATGTGTGTGTGAAAGCCGTCCTTCAACTAGCTTGTTGGGAACACAAAGTTACTTTTCAGTTGCAAACTCCTCTCCATACATATAAATGGGGAGGTACGAGCTCCAACTCGGTATTACAGTGAAAACTGCAGTAACTTCAAACCGGCACTAGGAAACAGACTGAGAAACCAGAGTAAAAGTTTCACCTGCAACACGTTCCCATTGTGCTAGATGAACGAACGTCTCTCCACATGCTCAGTTCTGAGAGATAAGTGTGTGTGAAAGCCGTCCTTCACCCAGCTTGTTGGGAAAACAAAGTTTCTTTTCACTTGCAAACTCCACTCCATACATATATAAGGGGTTGTACGAGCTCCAACTCGTTTTTACAGTGAAAACTGCAGTATCTTCTAACCGGCACTAGGAAAGAGACTGAGAAACCAGAGTAAAAGTTTCCGCAGCAAAACGTTCCATTGTGCTAGATGAACGAAATTCTCTCCATATGCTCAGTTCTGAGAGATAACTGTCTGTGAAAGCCGTCCTTCACCTATCTTGTTGGGAACACAAAGTTTCTTTTCACTTGCAAACTCCACTCCACACATATATATGGGGAGGTACTAGCTCCAACTCGGTTTTACAGTGAAAACTGCAGGAACTTCAAACCGGCTCTAGGAAACAGACTGAGAAACCAGAGTAAAAGTTTCTCCTGCAAACAGTTCCCTTTGTGCTAGATAAACGAAAGTCTCTCCGCATGCTCAGTTCTGAGTGCTAAGTGTGTGTGAAAGCCTCCCTTCACCTAGCTTTTTGGGAACACAAAGTTTATTTTCACTTGCAAACCCCACTCCATACATATATAAGGGGATGTACGAGCTCGAACTCGTTTTTCAGGGAAAATTGCAGGAACTTCAAACCGGCAGTAGGAAACAGACTGAGAAACCAGAGTAAAAGTTTCTCCTGCAACTCGTTCCCTTTGTGCTAGATGAAAGAACGTCTCTCCACATGCTCAGTTCTGAGAGATTAGTGTGTGTGAAAGCCGTCCTTCACCAAGCTTGTTGGGAACACAATGTTTCTTTTCAGTTGCAAACTACAATCCATACATATATATGGGGAGGTACGAGCTCCAACTCGGTTTTACAGTGAAAACTGCAGTATCTTCTAACCGGCAGTAGGAAACAGACTGAGAAACCAGAGTAAAAGTTTCTCCTGCAATCCGTTCCCTTTGTGCTAGATGAACGAACGTCTCTCCACATGCTCATTTCTGAGAAATAAATTTGTGTGAAAGCCGTCCTTCACCAAGCTTGTTGGGAACACATAGTTTCTTTTCACATGCAAACTCCACTCCATACATATATATGGGGAGGTACGAGCTCCAACTCGGTTTTACAGTGAAAACTGCAGGAAATTCAAACCGGCACTAGGAAACAGACTGAGAAACCAGAGTAATAGTTTCAGCTGCAACCCGTTCCCTATGTGCTAGATGAACGAACGTCTCTCCACATGCTGAGTTCTGAGAGATAAGTGTGTGTGAAAACCGTCCTTCACCTAACTTGTTGTGAACACAAAATTTCTTTTCACTTGCAAACTCCACTCCACACATATATATGGGGAGGTACTAGCTCCAACGCGATTTTACAGTGAAAACTGCAGGTACTTCAAACCGGCAGTAGGAAACAGACTGAGAAACCAGAGTTAAAGTTTCTCCTGCAACTCGTTCCCTTTGTGCTAGATGAACGAACCTCTCTCCACATGCTCAGTTCTGAGAGATTAGTGTGTGTGAAAGCCGTCCTTCACCTAGCTTGTTGGGAACACAAAGTTTCTTTTCAGTTGCAAACTCCACTCCATACATATATATGGGGAGGTACGAGCTCCAACTCGGGTTTACAGTGAATAGTGCAGTAACTTCAAACCGGCACTCGGAAACAGACTGAGAAACCAGAGTAAAAGTTTTCCCAGCGACCTGTTCCCTTTGTGCTAGATGAACGAAAGTCTATCCACATGCTCAGTTCTGAGAGATAATTGTGTGGGAAAGCCGTCCTTAACCTATCTTGTTGGGAACACAAAGATTTTTTCACTTGCAATCTCCACTCCATAGATATATATGGGGAGGTACTAGCTCCAACTCGGTTTTACAGTGAAAATTGCAGGAACTTCAAACCGGCATTAGGAAACAGACTGAGAAACCAGAGTAAAAGTTTCTCCTGCAATCCGTTCCCTTTGTGCTAGATGAACGAACGTCTCTACAAATGCTCATTTCTGAGAAATAAATTTGTGTGAAAGCCGTCCTTCACCAAGCTTGTTGGGAACACATAGTTTCTTTTCACATGCAAACTCCACTCCATACATATATATGGGTAGGTACTAGCTCCAACTCGGTTTTACAGTGAAAACAGCAGGTACTTCAAACCGTCAGTAGGAAACAGACTTAGAAACCAGAGTAAAAGTTTCTCCTGCAATCCGTTCCCTTTGTGCTAGATGAACGAACGTCTCTCCACATGCTCATTTCTGAGAAATAAATTTGTGTGAAAGCCGTCCTTCAACAAGCTTGTTGGGAACACATAGTTTCTTTTCACATGCAAACTCCACTCCATACATATAAATGGGGAGGTACGAGTTCCAACTTGGTTTTACAGTGAAAACTGCAGGAACTTCAAACCGGCACTAGGAAACAGACAGAGGAACCAGAGAAAAGTTTCTCCTGCAACCCGTTCCCTTTGTGCTAGATGAACGAAATTCTCTCCACATGCTCAGTTCTGAGAGCTAAGTTTGTGTGAAAGCCGTTCTTCATCTAGCTTGTTGGGAACACAAAGATTCTTTTCACTTGCAAACTCCACTCCATACATATATATGGGGAGGTACTAGCTCCAACTCGTTTCCACAGTGAAAACTGCTGGAACTTCAAACCGGCAGTAGGAAACAGACTGAGAAACCAGAGTAAAAGTTTCTCCTGCAATCCGTTCCCTTTGTGCTAGATGAACGAACGTCTCTGCACATACTCAATTCTGAGAGGAAAGTGTGTGTGAAAGCCGTCCTTCACCTATCTTGTAGGGAACACAAAGTTTCTTTTCACATGCAAACTACACTCCATACATATATATGGGGAGGTATGAGCTCCAACTCTGTTTTACCGTGAAAACTGCAGGAACTTCAAACCGGCACTAGAAAACAGACTGAGAAACCAGAGTAAAAGTCTCTCCTGCAACCCGTTCCCTTTTTGCTAGATGAACGAACGTCTCTCCACAAGCTCAGTTCTGAGAGATAATTGTGTGTGAAAGCGGCACTTCCCCTAGCTTGTTGGAAACACAAAGTTATTTTCAGTTGCTAATCCCACTCCATACATATATATGGGTAGGTACGAGCTCCAACTCGGTGTTACAGTGATAACTGCAGGAACTTCAAACCGGCACTAGGAAACAGACTGAGAAACCAGAGTAAAAGTTTCTCCTGCAACCCGTTCCGTTTGTGCTAGGTGAGCGAACGTCTATCCGTATGCTCAGTTCTGAGAGTTAATTGTGTGTGAAAGCCGCACTTCACATAGCTTGTTGGGAACACAAAGATTCTTTTCACTTGCAAACTCCAATGCATACAATATATGGGGTGGTATGAGCTCCAAATCGGTTTTACAGTGAAAACTGCAGGAAATTCAAACCGGCACTAGGAAACAGACTGAGAAACCAGAGTAAAAGTTTCTCTTGCAACCCGTTCCCTTTGTGATAGATGAACGAACATCTCTCCACATGCTCATTTCTGAGAGATAAGTGTGTGTGAAAGCCGTCCTTCACCTAGCTTGTTGGGAACACAAAGGTACTTTTCAGTTGCAAACTCCACTGCATACATATATATGGGGAGGTACGAGCTCCAACTCGGATTTACAGTGAAAACTGCAGTAACTTCAAACTGGCAGTAGGATAGAGACTGAGAAACCAGAGTAAAAGTTTCTCCGGCAACCCGTTCCCTTTGTGCTAGATGAACGAACGTCTCTCCACATGCTCAGTTCTGAGAGATAAGTGTGTGTGAAAGACGCCCTTCACCTATCTTGTTGGGAACACAAAGTTTCTTTTCACTTGCAAACTCCACTCCACACATATATATGGGGAGGTACTAGCTCCAACTCGGTTTTACAGTGAAAATTTCAGGAATTTCAAACCGGCACTAGGAAACAGACTGAGAAACCAGAGTAAAAGTTTCTCCTGCAAACCGTTCCCTTTGTGCTAGATAAACGAAAGTCTCTCCGCATGCTCAGTTCTGAGAGCTAAGTGTGTGTGAAAGCCTCCCTTCACCTAGCTTGTTGGGAACACAAAGTTTCTTTTCACTTGCAAACTCCAATCCATACATATATATGGGGAGGTACTAGCTCCATCTCGGTTTTACAGTTAAAACTGCAGGAACTTCAAACCGGCAGTAGGAAACAGACTGAGAAACCAGAGTAAAAGTTTCTCCTGCAATCCGTTCCCTTTGTGCTAGATGAACGAACGTCTCTCCACATGCTCATTTCTGAGAAATAAGTGTGTGTGAAAGCCGTCCTTCACCTAGCTTGTTGGGAACACAAAGTTTCTTTTCACATGCAAACTCCACTCCATACATATATATGGGGAGGTACTAGCTCCAACTCGGTTTTACAGTGAAAACTGCAGGAAATTCAAACCGGCACTAGGAAACAGACTGAGAAACCAGAGTAAAAGTTTCACATGCAAACCGTTCCCTATGTGCTAGATGAACGAACGTCTCTCCACATGCTCAGTTCTGAGAGATAAGTGTGTGTGAAAGTCGTGCTTCACCTAGCTTGCTGGGAACACAAAGTTTCTTTTCACTTGCAAACTGCACTCCATACATATATATGGGGAGGTACGAGCTCCAACTCGGTTTTACAGTGAAAAATGCAGTAACTTCAAACCGACACTAGGAAACAGACTGAGAAACCAGAGTAAAAGTTTCTCCTGCAACCCGTTCCCATTGTGCTAGATGAACGAACTTCTCTATGCATGCTCAGTTCTGAGAGATATGTGTGTGTTAATGCCGCCAATCACCTAGCTTGTTGGGAACACAAACTTTCCTTTCACTTGCAAACTCCACTCCATACATTTATATGGGGAGGTACTAGCTCCAACTCGGTTTTACAGTGAAAACTGCAGGTACTTCAAACCGGAAGTAGGAAACAGACTGAGAAACCAGAGTAAAAGTTTCTCCTACAATCCTTTCCCTTTGTGCTAGATGAACGAACGTCTCTCCACATGCTCAGTTCTGAGAGATAATTGTGTGTGAAAGCCGTCCTTCACCTAGCTTGTTGGGAACACAAAGTTTCTTTTCACTTGCAAACTCCACTCCATACATATATACGGGGATGTACGAGCTCGAACTCGTTTTTTCAGTGAAAACTGCAGGAACTTCAAACCGGAACTAGGAAACAGACTGAGAAACCAGAGTAAAAGTTTCTCCTGCAACCCGTTCCCTTTGTGCTAGATGAAAGAACGTCTCTCCACATGCTCAGTTCTGAGAGATTAGTGTGTGTGAAAGCCGTCCTTCACCAAGCTTGTTGGGAACACAATGTTTCTTTTCACTTGCAAACTACACTCCATACATATATATGGGGACGTACGAGCTCCAACTCGGTTTTACAGTGAAAACTGCAGGATACTTCTAACCGGCACTAGGAAACAGACTGAGAAACCAGAGTAAAAGTTTCCCCAGCAAACCGTTCACTTTGTGCTAGATGAACTAAAGTCTCTCCACATGCTCAGTTCTGAGAGATAATTGTGTGTGAAAGCCGTCCTTCACCTAGCTTGTTGGGAACACAAAGTTTCTTTTCAGTTGCAAACTCCACTCCATACATATATATGGGGAGGTTTGAGCTCCAACTCGGTTTTACAGTGAAAACTGCAGGAACTTCAAACCGGCACTAGGAAACAGACTGAGAAACCAGAGTAAAAGTTTCTCCTGCAAACCGTTCCCTTTGTGCTACATGAACGAACGTGTCTCCACATGCTCAGTTCTGAGAGCTAAGTGTGTGTGAAAGCCGCACTTCACCTAGCTTGTTGGGAACAAAAAGATTACTTTTCACTTGCAAACTCACTCCATACATATATATGGGTAGGTACTAGCTCCAAATCGGTTTTACAGTGAAAACTGCAGGAACTTCAAACCGGCAGTAGGAAACAGACTGAGAAACCAGAGTAAAAGTTTCTCCTGCAATCCGTTCCCTTTGTGCTAGATGAACGAACGTCTCTCCTCATGCTCATTTCTGAGAAATAAATTTGTGTGAAAGCCGTCCTTCACCAAGCTTGTTGGGAACACATAGTTTCTTTTCACATGCAAACTCCACTCCATACATATATATGGGGAGGTACTAGCTCCAACTCGGTTTTACAGTGAAAACTGCAGGAAATTCAAACCGGCACTAGGAAACAGACTGAGAAACCAGAGTAATAGTTTCAGCTGCAACCCGTTCCCTATGTGCTAGATGAACGAACGTCTCTCCACATGCTCAGTTCTGAGAGATAAGTGTGTGTGAAAACCGTCCTTCACCTAACTTGTTGTGAACACAAAATTTCTTTTCACTTGCAAACTCCACTCCACACATATATATGGGGAGGTACTAGCTCCAACGCGATTTTACAGTGAAAACTGCAGGTACTTCAAACCGGCAGTAGGAAACAGACTGAGAAACCAGAGTTAAAGTTTCTCCTGCAACTCGTTCCCTTTGTGCTAGATGAACGAACATCTCTCCACATGCTCAGTTCTGAGAGATTAGTGTGTGTGAAAGCCGTCATTCTCCTAGCTTGTTGGGAACACAAAGTTTCTTTTCAGTTGCAAACTCCACTTCATACATATATATGGGGAGGTACGAGCTCCAACTCGGTTTTACAGTGAATAGTGCAGTAACTTCAAACCGGCACTCGGAAACAGACTGAGAAACCAGAGTAAAAGTTTTCCCAGCGACCTGTTCCCTTTGTGCTAGATGAACGAAAGTCTATCCACATGCTCAGTTCTGAGAGATAAGTGTGAGTGAAAGCGGTCCTTAACCTATCTTGTTGGGAACAGAAAGATTTTTTCACTTGCAATCTCCACTCCATAGATATATATGGGGAGGTACTAGCTCCAACTCGGTTTTACAGTGAAAATTGCAGGAAATTCAAACCGGCAGTAGGAAACAGACTGAGAAACGAGAGTAAAAGTTTCTCCTGCAAATCGTTCCCTTTGTGCTAGATGAACGAAATATCTCTCCACATGCTCTGTTCTGAGAGATAAGTGTGTGTGAAAGCCGTCCTTCACCCAGCTTGTTGGGAACACAAAGTTTCTTTTCACATGCAAACACCACTCCATACATATATATGGGTAGGTACTAGCTCCAACTCGGTTTTACAGTGAAAACTGCAGGAACTTCAAACCGGCAGTAGGAAACAGACTGAGAAACCAGAGTAAAAGTTTCTCCTGCAATCCGTTCCCTTTGTGCTAGATGAACGAACGTCTCTCCACATGCTCATTTCTGAGAAATAATTGTGTGTGAAAGCCGTCCTTCACCAAGCTTGTTGGGAACACACAGTTTCTTTTCAGTTGCAAACTCCACTCCATACATATATATGGGGAGGTACGAGCTCCAACTCGGTTTTACAGTGTATAACTGCAGTAACTTCAAACCGGCACTAGGAAACAGACTGAGAAACCAGAGTAAAAGTTTCCAGCTGCAACCTGTTCCCTTTGTGCTAGATGAACGAAAGTCTATCCACATGCTCAGTTCTGAGAGATAAGTGTGATGTGAAAGCGGTCCTTAACCTATCTTGTTGGGAACACAAAGATTTTTTCACTTGCAATCTCCACTCCATAGATATATATGGGGAGGTACTAGCTCCAACTCGGTTTTACAGTGAAAATTGCAGGAACTTCAAACCGGCAGTAGGAAACAGACTGAGAAACCAGAGTAAAAGTTTCTCCTGCAAATCGTTCCCATTGTGCTAGATGAACGAACATCTCTCCACATGCTCATGTTCTGAGAGATAAGTGTGTGTGAAAGCCGTCCTTCACCCAGCTTGTTGGGAACACAAAGTTTCTTTTCACATGCAAACTCCACTCCATACATATATATGGGGAGGTACTAGCTCCAACTCGGTTTTACAGTGAAAACTGCAGGAAAATCAAACCGGCACTAGGAAACAGACTGAGAAACCAGAGTAAAAGTTTCACATGCAACCCGTTCACTTTGTGCTAGATGAACGAACGTCTCTCCACATGCTCAGTTCTGAGAGATATGTGTGTGTGAAAGCCGTGCTTCACCTAGCTTGTTGGGAACACAAAGTTTCTTTTCACTTGCAAACTCCACTCCATACATATATATGGGGAGGTACGAGCTCCAGCTCTGTTTTACAGTGAAAGCTGCAGTAACTTCAAACCGACACTAGGAAACAGACTGAGAAACCAGAGTAAAAGTTTCTCCTGCAACCCGTTCCCATTTTGCTAGATGAACGAACGTCTCTCTGCATGCTCAGTTCTGAGAGATATGTGTGTGTTAAAGCCGCCAATCACCTAGCTTGTTGGGAACACAAAGTTTCCTTTCACTTGCAAACTCCACTCCATACATTTATATGGGTAGGTACTAGCTCCAACTCGGTTTTACAGTGAAAACTGCAGGAACTTCAAACCGGCAGTAGGAAACAGACTGAGAAACCAGAGTAAAAGTTTCTCCTGCAACCAGATCCTTTTGTACTAGATGAACGAACGTGTCTCCACATGCTCAGTTCTGAGAGCTAAGTGTGTGTGAAAGCCGTCCTTCAACTAGATTGTTGGGAACACAAAGTTTATTTTCAGTTGCAAACTACACTCCATACATATATGTGGGGATCTACTAGCTCCAACTCGGTTTTACAGTGAAAACTGCAGGAACTTCAAACCGGCAGTAGGAAACAGACTGAGAAACCAGAGTAAAAGTTTCTCCTGCAACCCGTTCCCTTTGTGCTAGATGAACGAAATTCTCTCCACATGCTCAGTTCTGAGAGCTAAGTTTGTGTGAAAGCCGTTCTTCACCTAGCTTGTTGGGAACTCAAAGATTCTTTTCACTTACAAACTCCACTCCATACATATATATGGGGGGGTACTAGCTCCAACTCGGTTCTACAGTGAAAATTGCTGGAACTTCAAACCGGCAGTAGGAAACAGACTGAGAAACCAGAGTAAAAGTTTCTCCTGCAATCCGTTCCCTTTGTGCTAGATGAACGAACGTCTCTGCACATACTGAATTCTGAGAATAAAGTGTGTGTGAAAGCCGTCCTTCAACTATCTTGTAGGGAACACAAAGTTTCTTTTCACATGCAAACTCCACTCCATACATATATATGGGGAGGTATGAGCTCCAACTCGGTTTTACCGTGAAAACTGCAGGAACTTCAAACCGGCACTAGAAAACAGACTGAGAAACCAGAGTAAAGGTTTCTCCTGCAACTAGATCCTTTTGTACTAGATGAACGAACGTGTCTCCACATGCTCAGTTCTGAGAGATAAGTGTGTGTGAAAGCCGTCCTTCACCTAGATTGTTGGGAACACAAAGTTTATTTTCAGTTGCAAACTACACTCCATACATATATGTGGTGATCTACTAGTTCCAACTCTGTTTTACAGTGAAAACTGCAGGAACTTCAAACCGGCAGTAGGAAACAGACTGAGAAACCAGTGTAAAAGTCTCTCCTGCAACCCGTTCCCTTTTTGCTAGATGAACGAACGTCTCTCCACATGCTCATTTCTGAGAGTTAAGTGTGTGTGAAAGCCGTACTTCACCTAGCTTGTTGGGAACACAAAGGTTCTTTTCATTTGCAAACTCCACTCCATACATATATAAGGGGATGTACGAGATCCAAGTGTTATTTACAGTGATAACTGCAGGAACTTCAAACCGGCTCTAGGAAACAGAATGAGAAACCAGAGTAAAAGTTTCTCCTGCAACCCGTCCTTTGTGCTAGATGAACAAACGTCTCTCATCATGCTCACTTCTGAGATCTAAGTGTGTGTGAAAGCCGTCCATCACCTAGCTTGTTGGGAACACAAAGTTTCTTTTCAGTTGCAAACTCCACTCCATACATATATATGGGGAGGTACAAGCTCCAACTCGGTTTTACAGTGAAAACTGCAGTATCTTCTAACAGGCACTAGGAAACAGACTGAGAAACCAGAGTAAAAGTTTCCCCAGCAACCCGTTCCCTTTGTGCTAGATGAACTAAAGTCTCTCCACATGCTCAGTTCTGAGAGATAAGTGTGTGTGAAAGCCGTCCTTCACCTAGCTTGTTGGGAACACAAAGTTTCTTTTCAGTTGCTAACTCCACTCCATACATATTTAAGGGGAGGTATGAGCTCCAACTCGGTTTTACAGTGAAAACTGCAGGAACTTCAAACCGGCACTAGGAAACAGACTGAGAAACCAGAGAAAAGTTTCTCCTGCAACCCGTTCTTTTTGTGCTAGATGAACGAACGTCTCACAACATGCTCAGTTCTGAGAGATTAGTGTGTGTGAAAGCCGTCCTTCACCTAGCTTGTTGGGAACACAAAGTTTCTTTTCACATGCAAACTCCACTCCATAAATATATATGGGGAGGTACGAGCTCCAACTCGGTTTTATAGTGAAAACTGCAGGAAATTCAAACCGGCACTAGGAAACAGTCTGAGAAACCAGAGTAATAGTTTCTCCTGCAACCCGTTCCCTATGTGCTAGATGAACGAACGTCTCTCCACGTGCTAAGTTCTGAGAGATAAGAGTGTGTGAAAGCCGTCCTTCACCTAACTTGTTGGGAACACAAAGATTCTTTTCACTTGCAAACTCCACTCCACACATATATATGGGGAGGTACTAGCTCCAACTCCATTTTACAGTGAAAACTGCAGGTACTTCAAACCGGCAGTAGGAAACAGACTGAGAAACCAGAGTTAAAGTTTCCCCTGCAACACGTTCCCTTTTTGCTAGATGAACGAACGTCTCTCCACATGCTCAGTTCTGAGAGATAAGTGTGTGTAAAAGCCGTCCTTCACCTAGATTGTTGGGAACACAAAGTTTCTTTTCACTTGAAAACTCCACTCCATACATATATACGGGGATGTACGAGCTCCAAATCTTTTTACAGTGAAAACTGCAGGAACTTAAAACCGGAGCTAAGAAACAGACTGAGAAACCAGAGTAAAAGTTTTCCCAGCGACCTGTTCCCTTTGTGCTAGATGAACGAACGTCTCTCCACATGCTCAGTTCTGAGAGATAAGTGTGTGTGAAAGCCGTCCTTCATATATCTTGTTGGGAACACAAAGATTTTTTCACTTGCAAACTCCACTCCATAGATATATATGGGGTGGTGCTAGCTCCAACTCGGTTTTACAGTGAAAACTGCAGTATCTTCAAACAGGCAGTAGGAAACAGACTTAGAAACCAGAGTAAAAGTTTCCCAGCAACCCGTTCCCTTTGTGCTAGATGAACTAAAGTCTCTCCACATGCTCATTTCTGAGAGATAAGTGTGTGTGAAAGCCGTCCTTCACCTATCTTGTTGGGAACACAAAGTTTCTTTTCACTTGCAAACTCCAATCCATACATATATATGGGTAGGTACGAGCTATAACTCGGTTTTACAGTGAAAACTGCAGGAACTTCAAACCGGCATTTGGAAAAAGACTGAGAAACCAGAGTAAAAGTTTCTCATGCAATCCGCTCCCTTTGTGCTAGATGAACGAACGTCTCACAACATGCTCAGTTCTGAGAGATTAGTGTGTGTGAAAGCCGTCCTTCACCTAGCTTGTTGGGAACACAAAGTTTCTTTTCTCATGCAAACTCCACTCCATAAATATATATGGGGAGGTACGAGCTCCAACTCGGTTTTACAGTGAAAACTGCAGGAAATTCAAACCGGCACTAGGAAAAAGTCTGAGAAACCAGAGTAATAGTTTCTCCTGCAACCCGTGCCCTATGTGCTAGATGAACGAACGTCTCTCCACATGCTAAGTTCTGAGAGATAAGAGTGTGTGAAAGCCGTCCTTCACCTAACTTGTTGGGAACACAAAGATCCTTTTCACTTGCAAACTCCACTCCACACATATATATGGGGAGGTACTAGCTCCAACTCGATTTTACAGTGAAAACTGCAGGTACTTCAAACCGGCAGTAGGAAACAGACTGAGAAACCAGAGTTAAAGTTTCCCCTGCAACACGTTCCCTTTTTGCTAGATGAACGAACGTCTCTCCACATGCTCAGTTCTGAGAGATAAGTGTGTGTAAAAGCCGTCCTTCACCAAGCTTGTTGGGAACACAAAGTTTCTTTTCACTTGATAACTCCACTCCATACATATATACGGGGATGTACGAGATCCAAATCTTTTTACAGTGAAATCTGCAGGAACTTCAAACCGGAGCTAGGAAACAGACTGAGACACCAGAGTAAAAGTTTCTCCTGCAACCCGTTCCCTTTGTGCTAGATGAACGAACGTCTCTCCACATGCTCATTTCTGAGAGATAAGTGTGTGTGAAAGCCGTCCTTCACCTATCTTGTTGGGAACACAAAGTTTCTTTTCACTTGCAAACTCCACTCCATACGTATATATGGGGAGGTACGAGCTCCAACTCGGTTTTACAGTGAAAAATGCACTACTTTCAAACCAGCACTAGGAAACAGACTGAGAAACCAGAGTAAAAGTTTCTCCTGCAACCCGTTCCCTTTTTGCTAGATGAAAGAACGTCTCTCCACATGCTCATTTCTGAGAGATAAGTGTGTGTGAAAGCCGTAATTCACCTAGATTGTTGGGAACACAATGTTCTTTTCACTTGCAAACTCCACTCCATACGTATATATGGGGAGGTACGAGCTCCAACTCGGCTTTACAGTGTACACTGCAGTAACTTCAAACCAGGACTAGGAAACAGAATGAGAAACCAGAGTAAATGTTTCTCCTGGTACCCGTTCCCTTTCTGCTAGATGAACGAACGTCTCTCCACATGCTCAGTTCTGAGAGATAAATGTGTGTGAATGCCGTCCTTCAACTAGCTTGTTGGGAACCCAAAATTTCTTTTCACTTGCGAACTCCATTCCATACATATGTATGCTGAGGTACTAGCTCCAACTCGGTTTTACAGTGAAACCTGCAGGAACATCAACCCGGCAGTAGGAAAAAGACTGAGAAACCAGAGTAAAAGTTTCTCCTGCAATCCGCTCCCTTTGTGCTACATGAACGAACGTCTCACAACATGCTCAGTTCTGAGAGATATGTGTGTGTGAAAGCCGCACTTCGCCTAGCTTGTTGGGAACACTAAGTTTCTTTTCACATGCAAACTCCACTCCATACATATATATGGGGAGGTACGAGCTCCAACTCGGTTTTACAGTGAAAACTGCAGGAAATTCAAACCGGCACTAGGAAACAGTCTGAGAAAACAGAGTAATAGTTTCTCCTGCAACCCGTTCCCTATGTGCTAGATGAACGAACGTCTCTCCACATGCTCAGTTCTGAGAGCTAAGTGTGTGTGAAAGCCGTCCTTCACCTAACTTGTTGGGAACAGAAAGTTTCTTTTCACTTGCAAACTCCACTCCACACATATATATGGGGAGGTACTAGCTCCAACTCGGTTTTACAGTGAAAACTGCGGGAAATTCAAACCGGCAACAGTAAACAGACTGAGAAACCAGAGTAAAAGTTTCTACTGCATCCCGTTCCCTTTGTGCTAGATGAACGAACGTCTCTCCACATGCTCAGTTCTGAGAGATAAGTGTGTTTTAAAGCCGTCCTTCACCTAGCTTGTTGGGAACACAAAGTTTCTTTTCACTTGAAAACTCCACTCCATACATATATACGGGGATGTACGATCTCCAAATCTTTTTTGCAGTGAAAACTGCAGGAACTTCAAACTGGAGCTAGGAAACAGACTGAGAAACCAAAGTAAAAGTTTCTCCTGCAACCCGTTCCCTTTGTGCTAGATGAACGAACGTCTCTCCACATGCTCAGTTCTGAGAGATTAGTGTGTGTGAAAGCCGTCCTTCACCTAGCTTGTTGGGAACACAAAGTTTATTTTTAGTTGCAAACTACACTCCATACATATATATGGGGAGGTACGAGCTCCAACTCGGTTTTACAATGAAAACTGCAGTATCTTCTAACCGGCACTAGAAACAGACTGAGAAACCAGAGTAAAAGTTTCCCCAGCAACCCGTTTCCTTTGTGCTATATGAACGAAAGTCTCTCCGCATGCTCAGTTCTGAGAGCTAAGTGTGTGTGAAAGCCGCACTTCACCTAGCTTGTTGGGAACACAAAGATTCTTTTCACTTGCAAACTCCAATCCATACATATATATGGGAGGTACTAGCTCCAACTCTGTTTTACAGTGAAAACTGCAGGAACTTCAAACCGGCACTTAGGAAACAGACTGAGAAACCAGAGTAAAGTTTCTCCTGCAACCAGTTCCCTTTTGTGCTAGATGAACGAACGTCTCTCCACATGCTCAGTTCTGAGAGATAAGTGTGTGTGAAAGCCGTCCTTCACCTAGCTTGTTGGGAACACAAAGTTTATTTTCAGTTGCAAACTCCACTCCATACATATATATGGGGATGTACTAAGCTCCAACTCTGTTTTACAGTGAAAACTGCAGGAACTTCAAACCGGCAGCTAGGAAACAGACTGAGAAACCAGAGTAAAAGTTTCTCCTGCAACTCGTTCCCTTTTGTGCTAGATGAACGAACGTCTCTCCACATGCTCAGTTCTGAGAGATAATGTGTGTGTGAAAGCCGTCCTTCACCTAGCTTGTTGGGAACACAAAGTTTCTTTTCAGTTGCAAACTCCACTCCATACATATATATGGGGATGTACGAGCTCCAACTCGTTTTACAGTGAAAACTGCAGGAACTTCAAACGGGCAGTAGGAAACAGACTGAGAAACCAGAGTAAAAGTTCTCTCTGCAAACCGTTCCCTTTGTGCTAGATGAACGAACGTCTCTCCACATGCTTAGTTCTGAGAGCTAAGTGTGTGTGAAAGCCGTCCTTCACCTAACTTGTTGGGAACACAAAGTTTCTTTTCACTTGCTAACTCCACTCCACACATATATATGGGGAGGTACTAGCTCCAACTCGATTTTACAGTGAAAACTGCAGGTACATTCAAACCGGCAGTAGGAAACAGTACTGAGAAACCAGAGTTAAAGTTTCCCTGCAACCCGTTCCCTTTGTGCTAGATGAACGAACGTCTCTCCACATGCTCAGTTCTGAGAGATAAGTGTGTGTGAAAGCCGTCCTTCACCTAGCTTGTTGGGAACACAAAGTTTCTTTTCAGTTGCAAACTCCACTCCATACATATATATGGGGAGGTATGAGCTCCAACTCGGTTTTACAGTGAAAACTGCAGGAACTTCAAACCGGCACTAGGAAACAGACTGAGAAACCAGAGTAAAAGTTTCTCCTGCAACCCGTCCCTTTGTGCTAGATGAACGAACGTCTCTCCACATGCTCAGTTCTGAGAGATTAGTGTGTGTGAAGCCGTCCTTCACCTAGCTTGTTGGGAACACAAAGTTTCTTTTCAGTTGCAAACTCCACTCCATACATATATATGGGGAGGTACGAGCTCCAACTCGGTTTTACAGTGAATAATTGCAGTAACTTCTAACAGGCACTAGGAAAAAGACTGAGAAACCAGAGTAAAAGTTTCCCAGCAACCCGTTCCCTTTGTGCTAGATGAACGAAAGTAGATCCACATGCTCATTTCTGAGAGAAAATTGTGTGTGAAGCCGTCCTTCACCTAGCTTGTTGGGAACACAAAGTTTCTTTTCAGTTGCTAACTCCACTCCATACATATATAAGGGGAGGTACTGAGCTCCAAATCGGCTTTACAGTGAAAACTGCAGGAACTTCAAACTGGCACTAGGAAACAGACTGAGAAACCAGAGTAAAAGTTACTCCTGTACACCGTTCCCTTGCTGCTAGATGAACGAACGTCTCTCCTCATGCTCAGTTCTGAGAGATAAAGTGTGTGTTGAAAGCCGTCCTTCAACTAGCTTCTTGGGAACCCAAAGTTTCTATTCACTTGCAAACTCCATTCCATACATATGTATGCTGAGATACTAGCTCCAACTCGATTTTACAGTGAAAACTGCAGGAACTTCAAACCGGCACTAGGAAACAGACTGAGAAACCAGAGTAATAGTTTCCCTGCAACCCGTTCCCTATGTGCTAGATGAACGAACGTCTCTCCACATGCTAAGTTCTGAGAGATAAGTAGTGTGTGAAAGCCGTACTTCACCTAGCTTGTTGGGAACACAAAGATTTCTTTTCACTTGCAAACTCCACTCCACACATATATATGGGGAGGTACTAGCTCCACTCGATTTTACAGTGAAAACTGCAGGTACTTCAAACCGGCAGTAGGAAACAGACTGAGAAACCAGAGTTAAAGTTTCCCCTGCAACACGTTCCCTTTTTGCTAGATGAACGAACGTCTCTCCACATGCTGAGTTCTGAGAGATAACTGTGTGTTAAAGCCGTCCTTCAACTAGCTTGTTGGGAACACAAAGGTTCTTTTCACTTGAAAACTCCACTCCATACATATATACGGGGATGTACGAGCTCCAA
Source organism: Camelus ferus (assembly GCF_009834535.1). Taxonomy (NCBI): domain Eukaryota; kingdom Metazoa; phylum Chordata; class Mammalia; order Artiodactyla; family Camelidae; genus Camelus; species Camelus ferus. The sequence goes on along the minus strand of NW_022588042.1, from coordinate 3,315 downwards.
ATCTTTTTACAGTGAAAACTGCAGGAACTTCAAAACGGAGCTAGGAAACAGACTGAGAAACCAGAGTAAAAGTTTCTCCTGCAACCCGTTCCCTTTGTGCTAGATGAACGAACGTCTCTCCACATGCTCAGTTCTGAGAGATTAGTGTGTGTGAAAGCCGTCCTTCACCTAGCTTGTTGGGAACTCAGTTTATTTTCAGTTGCAAACTCCACTCCATACATATATATGGGGAGGTACGAGGTCCAACTCGGGTTTACAGTGAATAGTGCAGGAACTTCAAACCGGCACTAGGAAACAGACTGAGAAACCAGAGTAAAAGTTTCCCAGCGACCTGTTCCCTTTGTGCTAGATGATACGAACGTCTCTCCACATGCTTCAGTTCTGAGAGATAAGTGTGTGTGAAAGCCGTCTTCATATATCTTGTTGGGAACACAAAGATTTTTTCCTTGCAAACTCCACTCCATAGATATATATGGGGAGGTACTAGCTCCAACTCGGTTGTACAGTGAAAACTGCAGTACCTTCAAACCGGCAGTAGGAAAACAGACTTGAGAAACCAGAGTAAAAGTTTCCCAGCAACCGTTCCCTTTGTGCTAGATGAACTAAAGTCCTCTTCACAATGCTCATTCTGAGAGATAAGAGTGTGTGAAAGCCGTCCTTCACCTATCTTGTTGGGAACACAAAGTTTTCTTTTCACTTGCAACTCCACTCCATACATATATATGGGTAGTTACGAGCTATAACTCGGTTTTACAGTGAAAACTGCAGGAACTCAAACCGGCACTAGGAAAACAGACTGAGAATCCAGAGTAAAAGTTTCTCCTGCAACCCGTTCCCTTTGTTGCTAGATGAACGAACGTCTGTCCACATGCTCAGTTCTGAGAGATAAGTGTGTGTGAAAGCCGTCCTTCACCTAGCCTTGTTGGGAACACAAAGTTTCTTTTCACTTGCAAACTCCACTCCATACAGTATATATGGGGAGGTACGAGCTCCAACTCGGTTTTACAGTGAAAACTGCAGCTACTTCAAACCAGCACTAGGAAACAGACTGAGAAACAGAGTAAAGTTTCTCCTGCAACCCGTTCCATTTGTGCTAGATGAAAGAACGTCTCTCCACATGCTCAGTTCTGAGAGATGTGTGTGTGAAAGCCGTCCTTCACCTAGCTTGTTGGGAACACAATAGTTCTTTTCACTTGCAAACTCAACTCCATACAGTATATATGGGGAGGTACGAGCTCCAACTCGGCTTTACAGTGTAACACTGCAGTAACTTCAAACCAGGCACTAGGAAACAGACTGAGAAACCAGAGTAAAATGTTCCTCCTGCTAACCGTTCCCTTTGTGCTAGATGAACGAACGTCTCTCCACATGCTCAGTTCTGAGAGATAAGTGTGTGTGAAAGCCGTCCTTCACCTAGCTTGTTGGGAACACAAAGTTTCTTTTCACTTGCAAACTCCACTCCATACATATATATGGTGAGGTACTAGCTCCAACTCGGTTTTACAGTGAAACCTGCAGGAACATTCAACCGGCACTAGGAAACAGACTGAGAAACCAGAGTAAAAGATTCTCCTGCATACCGTTCCCTTTGTGCTAGATGAACGAACGTCTCACCACATGCTCAGTTCTGAGAGATAAGTGGTGTGAAAGCCGCTACTTCACCTAGCTTGTTGGGAACACATAGTCTTTTTCACTTGCAAACATCCACTCCATAATATATATGGGAGGTACTAGCTCCAACTACGTTTTACAGTGAAAACCTGCAGGAACTTTCAAACCGGCACTAGGAAACAGACTGAGAAACCAGAGTAAAAGTTTCTCCTGCAACCCGTTCCTTTGTGCTAGATGAACGAACGTCTCTCCACATGCTCAGTTCTGAGAGATAAGTGTGTGTGAAAGCCGTCCTTCACCTAGCTTGTTGGGGAACACAAAGTTTCCTTTCACTTGCTAACTCCACTCCATACATATATATGGGAGGTACTAGCTCCAACTCTGTTTTACAGTGAAAAACTGCAGGTAACTTCAAACCGGCAGTAGGAAACAGACTGAGAAACCAGAGTTAAAGTTTCTCCTGCAACCCGTTCCCTTTGTGCTAGATGAACGAACGTCTCTCACATGCTCAGTTCTGAGAGATAAGTGTGTGTTAAGCCGTCCCTTCACCTAGCTTGTTGGGAACACAATGTTTCTTTCACTTGCAAACTCCACTCCATACATATATACGGGGAGGTACGAGCTCCAACTCGTTTTTACAGTGAAAACTGCAGGAACTTCAAACCGGCAGCTAGGAAACAGACTGAGAAACCAGAGTAAAAGTTTCTCCTGCAATCCCGTTCCCTTTGTGCTAGATGAACGAACGTCTCTCCACATGCTCAGTTCTGAGAGATTAGTGTGTGTGAAAGCCGTCCTTCACCTAGCTTGTTGGGAACACAAAGTTTCTTTTCAGTTGCAAACTCCACTCCATACATATATATGGGGAGGTACGAGCTCCAACTCGGTTTTACAGTGAATAGTGCAGTAACTTCAAACCGGCACTAGGAAACAGACTGAGAAACCAGAGTAAAAGTTTCTCCTGCAACCCTGTACCCTTTGTGCTAGATGAACGAACGTCTCTCCACATGCTCAGTTCTGAGAGATAAGTGTGTGTGAAAGCCGTCCTTCACATAGCTTGTTGGGAACACAAAGATTTCTTTTCAGCTTGCAAACTCCACTACATACATATATATGGGGAGGTACTAGCTCCAACTCGGATTTACAGTGAAAACTGCAGTAACTTCTAACCGGCATCTAGGAAAGAGACTGAGAAACCAGAGTAAAAGTTTCTCCTGCAACCCGTTCCCTTTGTGCTTAGATGAACGAAGTCCTATCCACATGCTCAGTAGTTCTTGAGAATAAGTGTGATGTTGAAAGCTGTCCTTCACCTAGCCTTGTTGCGGTATACACAATGTTTCTTTCAGTTGCAAACTTCCATTCCATTACATATATAATGGGATGGGGTATGAGCTCCAACTCGGTTTTACAGTGAAAATTGCAGGAACTTCAAACCGGCTCTAGGAAACAGACTGAGAAACCAGAGTAAAAGTTTCTCCTGCAACCCGTCCCTTTGTGCTAGATGAACAAACGTCTCTCCTCGTGCTCAGTTCTGAGAGATTAGTGTGGGTGGAAACCGTCCTTCAACTAGCTTGTTGGGAACACAAAGTTCTTTTCAGTTGCAAACTCCACTCCATACATATATATGGGGAGGTACGAGCTCCAACTCGGTTTTACAGTGATAATTGCAGTATCTTCTAACAGGCACTAGGAAAAAGACTGAGAAAC
>NW_022588041.1:0-26104 GCF_009834535.1 Camelus ferus | reverse complement strand
TGGAGTAGAGTTGGCACGTGAAAATAAACTTTGTTTTCCCAACAAGCTAGTTGAAGGACGGCTTCCACACACACTATCTCTCACAAGGAGCATGTGGAGAGCCGTTCGTTCATCTAGCACAAAGGGAACGGTTTTAGGAGAAACTTTTACTCTGGTTTCTCAGTCTGTTTCCTAGTGCCGGGTTTGAATTTCCTGCAGTTTTCTCTCTGTAAAACAGAGTTGGAGCTAGTACTCCCCATATATATGTATGGAGTGGAGTTTGCAAGTGAAAAGAAACTTTGTGTTCCCAACAAGCTAGGTGAAGGACGGCTTTCCACACACACTTATCTCTCAGAACTGAGCATGTGGAGAGACGTTCGTTCATCTAGACACAAAGGGAACGGGTTTGCAGGAGAAAACTTTTACTTCTGGTTTCTCAGTCTGTTTCCTATTGCCGGTTTGAAGTTCCTGCAGTTTTCACTGTAAAACCGAGTTGGAGCTAGTACCTCCCCATATATATGTATGGAGTGGAGTTTGCAACTGAAAAGAAACTTTGTGTTCCCAACAAGCTAGTGAAGGACGGCTTTCACACACACTTATCTCTCAGAACTGAGCATGTGGAGAGACGTTCGTTCATCTAGCACAAAGGGAACCGGGTTTGCAGGAGAAACTTTTACTCTGGTTTCTCAGTCTGTTTCCTACTGCCGGTTTGAAGTTCCTGCAGTTTTCACTGTAAAACCGAGTTGGAGCTAGTACCTCCCCATATATATGTATGGAGTGGAGTTTGCAAGTGAAAAGAAACATTGTGTTCCCAACAAGCTAGGTGAAGGACGGCTTCACACACACTTATCTCTCAGAACTGAGCATGTGGAGAGACGTTCGTTCATCTAGCACAAAGGGAACGGGTTGCAGGAGAAACTTTTACTCTGGTTTCTCAGTCTGTTTCCTATGCCGGTTTGAAGTTCCTGCAGTTTTCACTGTAAAACCGAGTTGGAGCTAGTACTTCCCCATATATATGTATGGAGTGGAGTTTGCAAATGAAAAGAAACTTTGTGTTCCCAACAAGCTAGGTGAAGGACGGCTTCACACACACTTATCTCTCAGAACTGAGCATGTGGAGAGACGTTCGTTCATCTAGCACAAAGGGAACGGGTTGCAGGAGAAACTTTTACTCTGGTTTCTCAGTCTGTTTCCTAGTGCCGGTTTGAAGTTCCTGCAGTTTTCACTGTAAAACCGAGTTGGAGCTAGTACCTCCCCATATATATGTATGGAGTGGAGTTTGCAAGTGAAAAGAAACTTTGTGTTCCCAACAAGCTAGGTGAAGGACGGCTTTCACACACACTTATCTCTCAGAACTGAGCATGTGGAGAGACGTTCGTTCATCTAGCACAAAGGGAACGGGTTGCAGGAGAAACTTTTACTCTGGTTTCTCAGTCTGTTTCCTACTGCCGGTTTGAAGTTCCTGCAGTTTTCACTGTAAAACCGAGTTGGAGCTAGTACCGTCCCCATATATATGTATGGAGTGGAGTTTGCAACTGAAAAGAACTTTGTGTTCCCAACAAGCTAGGTGAAGGACGGCTTTCACACACACATTATCTCTCAGAACTGAGCATGTGGAGAGACGTTCGTTCATCTAGCACAAAGGGAACGGGTTGCAGGGAGAAACTTTTACTCTGGTTTCTCAGTCTGTTTCCTAGTGCCGGTTTGAAGTTCCTGCATTTTTCACTGTAAAACCGAGTTGGAGCTAGTACCTTCCCCATATATATGTATGGAGTAGAGTTTGCAAGTGAAAAGAAACTTTGTGTTCCCAACAAGCTAGGTGAAGGACGGCTTTCACACACACTTATCTCTCAGAACTGAGCATGTGGAGAGACGTTCGTTCATCTAGCACAAAGGGAACGGGTTTGCAGGAGAAACTTTTACTCTGGTTTCTCAGTCTGTTTCCTAGTGCCGGTTTGAAGTTCCTGCAGTTTTCACTGTAAAACCGAGTTGGAGCTAGTACCTCCCCATATATATGTATGGAGTGGAGTTTGCAACTGAAAAGAAACTTTGTGTTCCCAACAAGCTAGGTGAAGGACGGCTTTCACACACACATATCTCTCAGAACTGAGCATGTGGAGAGACGTTCGTTCATCTAGCACAAAGGGAACGGGTTGCAGGAGAAACTTTTACTCTGGTTTCTCAGTCTGTTTCCTAGTGCCGGTTTGAAGTTCCTGCAGTTTTCACTGTAAAACCGAGTTGGAGCTAGTACCTCCCCATATATATGTATGGAGTGGAGTTTGCAACTGAAAAGAAACTTTGTGTTCCCAACAAGCTAGGTGAAGGACGGCTTCACACACACTTATCTCTCAGAACTGAGCATGTGGAGAGACGTTCGTTCATCTAGCACAAAGGGAACGGGTTGCAGGAGAAACTTTTACTCTGGTTTCTCAGTCTGTTTCCTAGTGCCGGTTTGAAGTTCCTGCAGTTTTCACTGTAAAACCGAGTTGGAGCTAGTACCTCCCCATATATATGTATGGAGTGGAGTTTGCAAGTGAAAAGAAACTTTGTGTTCCCAACAAGCTAGGTGAAGGACGGCTTCACACACACTTATCTCTCAGAACTGAGCATGTGGAGAGACGTTCGTTCATCTAGCACAAAGGGAACGGGTTGCAGGAGAAACTTTTACTCTGGTTTCTCAGTCTGTTTCCTAGTGCCGGTTTGAAGTTCCTGCAGTTTTCACTGTAAAACCGAGTTGGAGCTAGTACCTCCCCATATATATGTATGGAGTGGAGTTTGCAACTGAAAAGAAACTTTGTGTTCCCAACAAGCTAGGTGAAGGACGGCTTTCACACACACTTATCTCTCAGAACTGAGCATGTGGAGAGACGTTCGTTCATCTAGCACAAAGGGAACGGGTTGCAGGAGAAACTTTTACTCTGGTTTCTCAGTCTGTTTCCTGCTGCCGGTTTGAAGTTCCTGCAGTTTTCACTGTAAAACCGAGTTGGAGCTAGTACCTCCCCATATATATGTATGGAGTGGAGTTTGCAAGTGAAAAGAAACTTTGTGTTCCCAACAAGCTAGGTGAAGGACGGCTTTCACACACACTTATCTCTCAGAACTGAGCATGTGGAGAGACGTTCGTTCATCTAGCACAAAGGGAACGGGTTGCAGGAGAAACTTTTACTCTGGTTTCTCAGTCTGTTTCCTAGTGCCGGTTTGAAGTTCCTGCAGTTTTCACTGTAAAACCGAGTTGGAGCTAGTACCTCCCCATATATATGTATGGAGTGGAGTTTGCAACTGAAAAGAAACTTTGTGTTCCCAACAAGCTAGGTGAAGGACGGCTTTCACACACACTTATCTCTCAGAACTGAGCATGTGGAGAGACGTTCGTTCATCTAGCACAAAGGGAACGGGTTGCAGGAGAAACTTTTACTCTGGTTTCTCAGTCTGTTTCCTACTGCCGGTTTGAAGTTCCTGCAGTTTTCACTGTAAAACCGAGTTGGAGCTAGTACCTCCCCATATATATGTATGGAGTGGAGTTTGCAAATGAAAAGAAACTTTGTGTTCCCAACAAGCTAGGTGAAGGACGGCTTTCACACACACTTATCTCTCAGAACTGAGCATGTGGAGAGACGTTCGTTCATCTAGCACAAAGGGAACGGGTTGCAGGAGAAACTTTTACTCTGGTTTCTCAGTCTGTTTCCTAGTGCCGGTTTGAAGTTCCTGCAGTTTTCACTGTAAAACCGAGTTGGAGCTAGTACCTCCCCATATATATGTATGGAGTGGAGTTTGCAACTGAAAAGAAACTTTGTGTTCCCAACAAGCTAGGTGAAGGACGGCTTTCACACACACTTATCTCTCAGAACTGAGCATGTGGAGAGACGTTCGTTCATCTAGCACAAAGGGAACGGGTTGCAGGAGAAACTTTTACTCTGGTTTCTCAGTCTGTTTCCTAGTGCCGGTTTGAAGTTCCTGCAGTTTTCACTGTAAAACCGAGTTGGAGCTAGTACCTCCCCATATATATGTATGGAGTGGAGTTTGCAACTGAAAAGAAACTTTGTGTTCCCAACAAGCTAGGTGAAGGACGGCTTTCACACACACATTATCTCTCAGAACTGAGCATGTGGAGAGACGTTCGTTCATCTAGCACAAAGGGAACGGGTTGCAGGAGAAACTTTTACTCTGGTTTCTCAGTCTGTTTCCTAGTGCCGGTTTGAAGTTCCTGCAGTTTTCACTGTAAAACCGAGTTGGAGCTAGTACCTCCCCATATATATGTATGGAGTGGAGTTTGCAAGTGAAAAGAAACTTTGTGTTCCCAACAAGCTAGGTGAAGGACGGCTTCCACACACACTTATCTCTCAGAACTGAGCATGTGGAGAGACGTTCGTTCATCTAGCACAAAGGGAACGGGTTGCAGGAGAAACTTTTACTCTGGTTTCTCAGTCTGTTTCCTAGTGCCGGTTTGAAGTTCCTGCAGTTTTCACTGTAAAACCGAGTTGGAGCTAGTACCTCCCCATATATATGTATGGAGTGGAGTTTGCAACTGAAAAGAAACTTTGTGTTCCCAACAAGCTAGGTGAAGGACGGCTTTCACACACACTATATCTCTCAGAACTGAGCATGTGGAGAGACGTTCGTTCATCTAGCACAAAGGGAACGGGTTGCAGGAGAAACTTTTACTCTGGTTTCTCAGTCTGTTTCCTAGTGCCGGTTTGAAGTTCCTGCAGTTTTCACTGTAAAACCGAGTTGGAGCTAGTACCTCCCCATATATATGTATGGAGTGGAGTTTGCAACTGAAAAGAAACTTTGTGTTCCCAACAAGCTAGGTGAAGGACGGCTTTCACACACACCTATCTCTCAGAACTGAGCATGTGGAGAGACGTTCGTTCATCTAGCACAAAGGGAACGGGTTGCAGGAGAAACTTTTACTCTGGTTTCTCAGTCTGTTTCCTAGTGCCGGTTTGAAGTTCCTGCAGTTTTCACTGTAAAACCGAGTTGGAGCTAGTACTTCCCCATATATATGTATGGAGTAGAGTTTGCAAGTGAAAAGAAACTTTGTGTTCCCAACAAGCTAGGTGAAGGACGGCTTCCACACACACTTATCTCTCAGAACTGAGCATGTGGAGAGACGTTCGTTCATCTAGCACAAAGGGAACGGGTTTCAGGAGAAACTTTTACTCTGGTTTCTCAGTCTGTTTCCTAGTGCCGGTTTGAAGTTCCTGCAGTTTTCACTGTAAAACCGAGTTGGGGCTAGTACGTCCCCATATATATGTATGGAGTGGATTTTGCAACTGAAAAGAAACTTTGTGTTCCCAACAAGCTAGGTGAAGGACGGCTTTCACACACACATATCTCTCAGAAATGAGCATGTGGAGAGACGTTCGTTCATCTAGCACAAAGGGAACGGGTTGCAGGGGAAACTTTTACTCTGGTTTCTCAGTCTGTTTCCTACTGCCGGTTTGAAGTTCCTGCAGTTTTCACTGTAAAACCGAGTTGGAGCTAGTACTTCCCCATATATATGTATGGAGTAGAGTTTGCAAGTGAAAAGAAACTTTGTGTTCCCAACAAGCTAGGTGAAGGACGGCTTCCACACACACTTATCTCTCAGAACTGAGCATGTGGAGAGACGTTCGTTCATCTAGCACAAAGGGAACGGGTTGCAGGAGAAACTTTTACTCTGGTTTCTCAGTCTGTTTCCTAGTGCCGGTTTGAAGTTCCTGCAGTTTTCACTGTAAAACCGAGTTGGAGCTAGTACGTCCCCATATATATGTATGGAGTGGAGTTTGCAACTGAAAAGAAACTTTGTGTTCCCAACAAGCTAGGTGAAGGACGGCTTTCACACACACATATCTCTCAGAACTGAGCATGTGGAGAGACGTTCGTTCATCTAGCACAAAGGGAACGGGTTGCAGGAGAAACTTTTACTCTGGTTTCTCAGTCTGTTTCCTACTGCCGGTTTGAAGTTCCTGCAGTTTTCACTGTAAAACCGAGTTGGAGCTAGTACTTCCCCATATATATGTATGGAGTAGAGTTTGCAAATGAAAAGAAACTTTGTGTTCCCAACAAGCTAGGTGAAGGACGGCTTCCACACACACTATCTCTCAGAACTGAGCATGTGGAGAGACGTTCGTTCATCTAGCACAAAGGGAACGGGTTGCAGGAGAAACTTTTACTCTGGTTTCTCAGTCTGTTTCCTAGTGCCGGTTTGAAGTTCCTGCAGTTTTCACTGTAAAACAGAGTTGGAGCTAGTACTTCCCCATATATATGTATGGAGTGGAGTTTGCAAGTGAAAAGAAACTTTGTGTTCCCAACAAGCTAGGTGAAGGACGGCTTTCACACACACTTATCTCTCAGAACTGAGCATGTGGAGAGACGTTCGTTCATCTAGCACAAAGGGAACGGGTTGCAGGAGAAACTTTTACTCTGGTTTCTCAGTCTGTTTCCTAGTGCCGGTTTGAAGTTCCTGCAGTTTTCACTGTAAAACCGAGTTGGAGCTAGTACCTCCCCATATATATGTATGGAGTGGAGTTTGCAACTGAAAAGAAACTTTGTGTTCCCAACAAGCTAGGTGAAGGACGGCTTTCACACACACTTATCTCTCAGAACTGAGCATGTGGAGAGACGTTCGTTCATCTAGCACAAAGGGAACGGGTTGCAGGAGAAACTTTTACTCTGGTTTCTCAGTCTGTTTCCTAGTGCCGGTTTGAAGTTCCTGCAGTTTTCACTGTAAAACCGAGTTGGAGCTAGTACCTTCCCCATATATATGTATGGAGTGGAGTTTGCAAGTGAAAAGAAACTTTGTGTTCCCAACAAGCTAGGTGAAGGACGGCTTTCACACACACTTATCTCTCAGAACTGAGCATGTGGAGAGACGTTCGTTCATCTAGCACAAAGGGAACGGGTTGCAGGAGAAACTTTTACTCTGGTTTCTCAGTCTGTTTCCTAGTGCCGGTTTGAAGTTCCTGCAGTTTTCACTGTAAAACCGAGTTGGAGCTAGTACCTCCCCATATATATGTATGGAGTGGAGTTTGCAACTGAAAAGAAACTTTGTGTTCCCAACAAGCTAGGTGAAGGACGGCTTTCACACACACTTATCTCTCAGAACTGAGCATGTGGAGAGACGTTCGTTCATCTAGCACAAAGGGAACGGGTTGCAGGAGAAACTTTTACTCTGGTTTCTCAGTCTGTTTCCTAGTGCCGGTTTGAAGTTCCTGCAGTTTTCACTGTAAAACCGAGTTGGAGCTAGTACCTCCCCATATATATGTATGGAGTGGAGTTTGCAACTGAAAAGAAACTTTGTGTTCCCAACAAGCTAGGTGAAGGACGGCTTTCACACACACTTATCTCTCAGAACTGAGCATGTGGAGAGACGTTCGTTCATCTAGCACAAAGGGAACGGGTTGCAGGAGAAACTTTTACTCTGGTTTCTCAGTCTGTTTCCTAGTGCCGGTTTGAAGTTCCTGCAGTTTTCACTGTAAAACCGAGTTGGAGCTAGTACCTTCCCCATATATATGTATGGAGTGGAGTTTGCAAGTGAAAAGAAACTTTGTGTTCCCAACAAGCTAGGTGAAGGACGGCTTCACACACACTTATCTCTCAGAACTGAGCATGTGGAGAGACGTTCGTTCATCTAGCACAAAGGGAACGGGTTGCAGGAGAAACTTTTACTCTGGTTTCTCAGTCTGTTTCCTAGTGCCGGTTTGAAGTTCCTGCAGTTTTCACTGTAAAACCGAGTTGGAGCTAGTACCTCCCCATATATATGTATGGAGTGGAGTTTGCAAGTGAAAAGAAACTTTGTGTTCCCAACAAGCTAGGTGAAGGACGGCTTTCACACACACTTATCTCTCAGAACTGAGCATGTGGAGAGACGTTCGTTCATCTAGCACAAAGGGAACGGGTTTGCAGGAGAAACTTTTACTCTGGTTTCTCAGTCTGTTTCCTAGTGCCGGTTTGAAGTTCCTGCAGTTTTCACTGTAAAACCGAGTTGGAGCTAGTACCTTCCCCATATATATGTATGGAGTGGAGTTTGCAAGTGAAAAGAAACTTTGTGTTCCCAACAAGCTAGGTGAAGGACGGCTTTCACACACACATTATCTCTCAGAACTGAGCATGTGGAGAGACGTTCGTTCATCTAGCACAAAGGGAACGGGTTGCAGGAGAAACTTTTACTCTGGTTTCTCAGTCTGTTTCCTAGTGCCGGTTTGAAGTTCCTGCAGTTTTCACTGTAAAACCGAGTTGGAGCTAGTACCTCCCCATATATATGTATGGAGTGGAGTTTGCAAGTGAAAAGAAACTTTGTGTTCCCAACAAGCTAGGTGAAGGACGGCTTTCACACACACTTATCTCTCAGAACTGAGCATGTGGAGAGACGTTCGTTCATCTAGCACAAAGGGAACGGGTTGCAGGAGAAACTTTTACTCTGGTTTCTCAGTCTGTTTCCTAGTGCCGGTTTGAAGTTCCTGCAGTTTTCACTGTAAAACCGAGTTGGAGCTAGTACTTCCCCATATATATGTATGGAGTAGAGTTTGCAAGTGAAAAGAAACTTTGTGTTCCCAACAAGCTAGGTGAAGGACGGCTTTCACACACACTTATCTCTCAGAACTGAGCATGTGGAGAGACGTTCGTTCATCTAGCACAAAGGGAACGGGTTGCAGGAGAAACTTTTACTCTGGTTTCTCAGTCTGTTTCCTAGTGCCGGTTTGAAGTTCCTGCAGTTTTCACTGTAAAACCGAGTTGGAGCTAGTACCTCCCCATATATATGTATGGAGTGGAGTTTGCAACTGAAAAGAAACTTTGTGTTCCCAACAAGCTAGGTGAAGGACGGCTTTCACACACACATTATCTCTCAGAACTGAGCATGTGGAGAGACGTTCGTTCATCTAGCACAAAGGGAACGGGTTGCAGGAGAAACTTTTACTCTGGTTTCTCAGTCTGTTTCCTAGTGCCGGTTTGAAGTTCCTGCAGTTTTCACTGTAAAACCGAGTTGGAGCTAGTACCTCCCCATATATATGTATGGAGTGGAGTTTGCAAGTGAAAAGAAACTTTGTGTTCCCAACAAGCTAGGTGAAGGACGGCTTTCACACACACTTATCTCTCAGAACTGAGCATGTGGAGAGACGTTCGTTCATCTAGCACAAAGGGAACGGGTTGCAGGAGAAACTTTTACTCTGGTTTCTCAGTCTGTTTCCTAGTGCCGGTTTGAAGTTCCTGCAGTTTTCACTGTAAAACCGAGTTGGAGCTAGTACTTCCCCATATATATGTATGGAGTGGAGTTTGCAACTGAAAAGAAACTTTGTGTTCCCAACAAGCTAGGTGAAGGACGGCTTTCACACACACTTATCTCTCAGAACTGAGCATGTGGAGAGACGTTCGTTCATCTAGCACAAAGGGAACGGTTTGCAGGAGAAACTTTTACTCTGGTTTCTCAGTCTGTTTCCTACTGCCGGTTTGAAGTTCCTGCAGTTTTCACTGTAAAACCGAGTTGGAGCTAGTACCTCCCCATATATATGTATGGAGTAGGAGTTTGCAAGTGAAAAGAAACTTTGTGTTCCCAACAAGCTAGGTGAAGGACGGCTTTCACACACACTATCTCTCAGAACTGAGCATGTGGAGAGACGTTCGTTCATCTAGCACAAAGGGAACGGGTTGCAGGAGAAACTTTTACTCTGGTTTCTCAGTCTGTTTCCTAGTGCCGGTTTGAAGTTCCTGCAGTTTTCACTGTAAAACCGAGTTGGAGCTAGTACTTCCCCATATATATGTATGGAGTGGAGTTTGCAAGTGAAAAGAAACTTTGTGTTCCCAACAAGCTAGGTGAAGGACGGCTTCCACACACACTTATCTCTCAGAACTGAGCATGTGGAGAGACGTTCGTTCATCTAGCACAAAGGGAACGGGTTGCAGGAGAAACTTTTACTCTGGTTTCTCAGTCTGTTTCCTAGTGCCGGTTTGAAGTTCCTGCAGTTTTCACTGTAAAACCGAGTTGGAGCTAGTACCTCCCCATATATATGTATGGAGTGGATTTTGCAACTGAAAAGAAACTTTGTGTTCCCAACAAGCTAGGTGAAGGACGGCTTTCACACACACATTATCTCTCAGAACTGAGCATGTGGAGAGACGTTCGTTCATCTAGCACAAAGGGAACGGGTTGCAGGAGAAACTTTTACTCTGGTTTCTCAGTCTGTTTCCTAGTGCCGGTTTGAAGTTCCTGCAGTTTTCACTGTAAAACCGAGTTGGAGCTAGTACTTCCCCATATATATGTATGGAGTAGAGTTTGCAAGTGAAAAGAAACTTTGTGTTCCCAACAAGCTAGGTGAAGGACGGCTTTCACACACACTTATCTCTCAGAACTGAGCATGTGGAGAGACGTTCGTTCATCTAGCACAAAGGGAACGGGTTGCAGGAGAAACTTTTACTCTGGTTTCTCAGTCTGTTTCCTAGTGCCGGTTTGAAGTTCCTGCAGTTTTCACTGTAAAACCGAGTTGGAGCTAGTACCTCCCCATATATATGTATGGAGTGGAGTTTGCAACTGAAAAGAAACTTTGTGTTCCCAACAAGCTAGGTGAAGGACGGCTTTCACACACACATATCTCTCAGAACTGAGCATGTGGAGAGACGTTCGTTCATCTAGCACAAAGGGAACGGGTTGCAGGAGAAACTTTTACTCTGGTTTCTCAGTCTGTTTCCTAGTGCCGGTTTGAAGTTCCTGCAGTTTTCACTGTAAAACCGAGTTGGAGCTAGTACCTCCCCATATATATGTATGGAGTGGAGTTTGCAAGTGAAAAGAAACTTTGTGTTCCCAACAAGCTAGGTGAAGGACGGCTTTCCACACACACTTATCTCTCAGAACTGAGCATGTGGAGAGACGTTCGTTCATCTAGCACAAAGGGAACGGGTTGCAGGAGAAACTTTTACTCTGGTTTCTCAGTCTGTTTCCTAGTGCCGGTTTGAAGTTCCTGCAGTTTTCACTGTAAAACCGAGTTGGAGCTAGTACCTCCCCATATATATGTATGGAGTGGAGTTTGCAAGTGAAAAGAAACTTTGTGTTCCCAACAAGCTAGGTGAAGGACGGCTTTCCACACACACTTATCTCTCAGAACTGAGCATGTGGAGAGACGTTCGTTCATCTAGCACAAAGGGAACGGGTTGCAGGAGAAACTTTTACTCTGGTTTCTCAGTCTGTTTCCTAGTGCCGGTTTGAAGTTCCTGCAGTTTTCACTGTAAAACCGAGTTGGAGCTAGTACCTCCCCATATATATGTATGGAGTGGAGTTTGCAACTGAAAAGAAACTTTGTGTTCCCAACAAGCTAGGTGAAGGACGGCTTTCACACACACTTATCTCTCAGAACTGAGCATGTGGAGAGACGTTCGTTCATCTAGCACAAAGGGAACGGGTTGCAGGAGAAACTTTTACTCTGGTTTCTCAGTCTGTTTCCTACTGCCGGTTTGAAGTTCCTGCAGTTTTCACTGTAAAACCGAGTTGGAGCTAGTACCTTCCCCATATATATGTATGGAGTAGAGTTTGCAAGTGAAAAGAAACTTTGTGTTCCCAACAAGCTAGGTGAAGGACGGCTTCCACACACACTTATCTCTCAGAACTGAGCATGTGGAGAGACGTTCGTTCATCTAGCACAAAGGGAACGGGTTGCAGGAGAAACTTTTACTCTGGTTTCTCAGTCTGTTTCCTAGTGCCGGTTTGAAGTTCCTGCAGTTTTCACTGTAAAACCGAGTTGGAGCTAGTACTTCCCCATATATATGTATGGAGTGGATTTTGCAACTGAAAAGAAACTTTGTGTTCCCAACAAGCTAGGTGAAGGACGGCTTTCACACACACATTATCTCTCAGAATGAGCATGTGGAGAGACGTTCGTTCATCTAGCACAAATGGAACGGGTTGCAGGAGAAACTTTTACTCTGGTTTCTCAGTCTGTTTCCTAGTGCCGGTTTGAAGTTCCTGCAGTTTTCACTGTAAAACCGAGTTGGAGCTAGTACCTCCCCATATATATGTATGGAGTGGAGTTTGCAAGTGAAAAGAAACTTTGTGTTCCCAACAAGCTAGGTGAAGGACGGCTTTCACACACACTTATCTCTCAGAACTGAGCATGTGGAGAGACGTTCGTTCATCTAGCACAAAGGGAACGGGTTGCAGGAGAAACTTTTACTCTGGTTTCTCAGTCTGTTTCCTAGTGCCGGTTTGAAGTTCCTGCAGTTTTCACTGTAAAACCGAGTTGGAGCTAGTACCTCCCCATATATATGTATGGAGTGGAGTTTGCAAGTGAAAAGAAACTTTGTGTTCCCAACAAGCTAGGTGAAGGACGGCTTTCACACACACTTATCTCTCAGAACTGAGCATGTGGAGAGACGTTCGTTCATCTAGCACAAAGGGAACGGGTTGCAGGAGAAACTTTTACTCTGGTTTCTCAGTCTGTTTCCTAGTGCCGGTTTGAAGTTCCTGCAGTTTTCACTGTAAAACCGAGTTGGAGCTAGTACCTCCCCATATATATGTATGGAGTGGAGTTTGCAAGTGAAAAGAAACTTTGTGTTCCCAACAAGCTAGGTGAAGGACGGCTTTCACACACACTTATCTCTCAGAACTGAGCATGTGGAGAGACGTTCGTTCATCTAGCACAAAGGGAACGGGTTGCAGGAGAAACTTTTACTCTGGTTTCTCAGTCTGTTTCCTAGTGCCGGTTTGAAGTTCCTGCAGTTTTCACTGTAAAACCGAGTTGGAGCTAGTACCTCCCCATATATATGTATGGAGTGGAGTTTGCAAGTGAAAAGAAACTTTGTGTTCCCAACAAGCTAGGTGAAGGACGGCTTTCCACACACACTTATCTCTCAGAACTGAGCATGTGGAGAGACGTTCGTTCATCTAGCACAAAGGGAACGGGTTTGCAGGAGAAACTTTTACTCTGGTTTCTCAGTCTGTTTCCTAGTGCCGGTTTGAAGTTCCTGCAGTTTTCACTGTAAAACCGAGTTGGAGCTAGTACCTCCCCATATATATGTATGGAGTGGAGTTTGCAAGTGAAAAGAAACTTTGTGTTCCCAACAAGCTAGGTGAAGGACGGCTTTCACACACACATATCTCTCAGAACTGAGCATGTGGAGAGACGTTCGTTCATCTAGCACAAAGGGAACGGGTTGCAGGAGAAACTTTTACTCTGGTTTCTCAGTCTGTTTCCTAGTGCCGGTTTGAAGTTCCTGCAGTTTTCACTGTAAAACCGAGTTGGAGCTAGTACCTCCCCATATATATGTATGGAGTGGAGTTTGCAAGTGAAAAGAAACTTTGTGTTCCCAACAAGCTAGGTGAAGGACGGCTTTCACACACACTTATCTCTCAGAACTGAGCATGTGGAGAGACGTTCGTTCATCTAGCACAAAGGGAACGGGTTGCAGGAGAAACTTTTACTCTGGTTTCTCAGTCTGTTTCCTAGTGCCGGTTTGAAGTTCCTGCAGTTTTCACTGTAAAACCGAGTTGGAGCTAGTACCTCCCCATATATATGTATGGAGTGGAGTTTGCAACTGAAAAGAAACTTTGTGTTCCCAACAAGCTAGGTGAAGGACGGCTTTCACACACACTTATCTCTCAGAACTGAGCATGTGGAGAGACGTTCGTTCATCTAGCACAAAGGGAACGGGTTGCAGGAGAAACTTTTACTCTGGTTTCTCAGTCTGTTTCCTAGTGCCGGTTTGAAGTTCCTGCAGTTTTCACTGTAAAACCGAGTTGGAGCTAGTACCTCCCCATATATATGTATGGAGTGGAGTTTGCAAGTGAAAAGAAACTTTGTGTTCCCAACAAGCTAGGTGAAGGACGGCTTTCACACACACTTATCTCTCAGAACTGAGCATGTGGAGAGACGTTCGTTCATCTAGCACAAAGGGAACGGGTTGCAGGAGAAACTTTTACTCTGGTTTCTCAGTCTGTTTCCTAGTGCCGGTTTGAAGTTCCTGCAGTTTTCACTGTAAAACCGAGTTGGAGCTAGTACCTCCCCATATATATGTATGGAGTGGAGTTTGCAAGTGAAAAGAAACTTTGTGTTCCCAACAAGCTAGGTGAAGGACGGCTTTCACACACACTTATCTCTCAGAACTGAGCATGTGGAGAGACGTTCGTTCATCTAGCACAAAGGGAACGGGTTGCAGGAGAAACTTTTACTCTGGTTTCTCAGTCTGTTTCCTAGTGCCGGTTTGAAGTTCCTGCAGTTTTCACTGTAAAACCGAGTTGGAGCTAGTACCTCCCCATATATATGTATGGAGTGGAGTTTGCAAGTGAAAAGAAACTTTGTGTTCCCAACAAGCTAGGTGAAGGACGGCTTTCACACACACTTATCTCTCAGAACTGAGCATGTGGAGAGACGTTCGTTCATCTAGCACAAAGGGAACGGGTTGCAGGAGAAACTTTTACTCTGGTTTCTCAGTCTGTTTCCTAGTGCCGGTTTGAAGTTCCTGCAGTTTTCACTGTAAAACCGAGTTGGAGCTAGTACCTCCCCATATATATGTATGGAGTGGAGTTTGCAAGTGAAAAGAAACTTTGTGTTCCCAACAAGCTAGGTGAAGGACGGCTTTCACACACACTTATCTCTCAGAACTGAGCATGTGGAGAGACGTTCGTTCATCTAGCACAAAGGGAACGGGTTGCAGGAGAAACTTTTACTCTGGTTTCTCAGTCTGTTTCCTAGTGCCGGTTTGAAGTTCCTGCAGTTTTCACTGTAAAACCGAGTTGGAGCTAGTACCTCCCCATATATATGTATGGAGTGGAGTTTGCAACTGAAAAGAAACTTTGTGTTCCCAACAAGCTAGGTGAAGGACGGCTTTCACACACACTTATCTCTCAGAACTGAGCATGTGGAGAGACGTTCGTTCATCTAGCACAAAGGGAACGGGTTGCAGGAGAAACTTTTACTCTGGTTTCTCAGTCTGTTTCCTAGTGCCGGTTTGAAGTTCCTGCAGTTTTCACTGTAAAACCGAGTGGAGCTAGTACCTCCCCATATATATGTATGGAGTGGAGTTTGCAACTGAAAAGAAACTTTGTGTTCCCAACAAGCTAGGTGAAGGACGGCTTTCACACACACTATATCTCTCAGAACTGAGCATGTGGAGAGACGTTCGTTCATCTAGCACAAAGGGAACGGGTTGCAGGAGAAACTTTTACTCTGGTTTCTCAGTCTGTTTCCTAGTGCCGGTTTGAAGTTCCTGCAGTTTTCACTGTAAAACCGAGTTGGAGCTAGTACTTCCCCATATATATGTATGGAGTGGAGTTTGCAAGTGAAAAGAAACTTTGTGTTCCCAACAAGCTAGGTGAAGGACGGCTTTCACACACACTTATCTCTCAGAACTGAGCATGTGGAGAGACGTTCGTTCATCTAGCACAAAGGGAACGGGTTGCAGGAGAAACTTTTACTCTGGTTTCTCAGTCTGTTTCCTAGTGCCGGTTTGAAGTTCCTGCAGTTTTCACTGTAAAACCGAGTTGGAGCTAGTACCTCCCCATATATATGTATGGAGTGGAGTTTGCAACTGAAAAGAAACTTTGTGTTCCCAACAAGCTAGGTGAAGGACGGCTTTCACACACACTTATCTCTCAGAACTGAGCATGTGGAGAGACGTTCGTTCATCTAGCACAAAGGGAACGGGTTGCAGGAGAAACTTTTACTCTGGTTTCTCAGTCTGTTTCCTAGTGCCGGTTTGAAGTTCCTGCAGTTTTCACTGTAAAACCGAGTTGGAGCTAGTACCTCCCCATATATATGTATGGAGTGGAGTTTGCAACTGAAAAGAAACTTTGTGTTCCCAACAAGCTAGGTGAAGGACGGCTTTCACACACACTTATCTCTCAGAACTGAGCATGTGGAGAGACGTTCGTTCATCTAGCACAAAGGGAACGGGTTGCAGGAGAAACTTTTACTCTGGTTTCTCAGTCTGTTTCCTAGTGCCGGTTTGAAGTTCCTGCAGTTTTCACTGTAAAACCGAGTTGGAGCTAGTACCTCCCCATATATATGTATGGAGTGGAGTTTGCAAGTGAAAAGAAACTTTGTGTTCCCAACAAGCTAGGTGAAGGACGGCTTTCACACACACTTATCTCTCAGAACTGAGCATGTGGAGAGACGTTCGTTCATCTAGCACAAAGGGAACGGGTTGCAGGAGAAACTTTTACTCTGGTTTCTCAGTCTGTTTCCTAGTGCCGGTTTGAAGTTCCTGCAGTTTTCACTGTAAAACCGAGTTGGAGCTAGTACCTCCCCATATATATGTATGGAGTGGAGTTTGCAACTGAAAAGAAACTTTGTGTTCCCAACAAGCTAGGTGAAGGACGGCTTTCACACACACTTATCTCTCAGAACTGAGCATGTGGAGAGACGTTCGTTCATCTAGCACAAAGGGAACGGGTTGCAGGAGAAACTTTTACTCTGGTTTCTCAGTCTGTTTCCTAGTGCCGGTTTGAAGTTCCTGCAGTTTTCACTGTAAAACCGAGTTGGAGCTAGTACCTCCCCATATATATGTATGGAGTGGAGTTTGCAAGTGAAAAGAAACTTTGTGTTCCCAACAAGCTAGGTGAAGGACGGCTTTCACACACACATTATCTCTCAGAACTGAGCATGTGGAGAGACGTTCGTTCATCTAGCACAAAGGGAACGGGTTGCAGGAGAAACTTTTACTCTGGTTTCTCAGTCTGTTTCCTAGTGCCGGTTTGAAGTTCCTGCAGTTTTCACTGTAAAACCGAGTTGGAGCTAGTACCTCCCCATATATATGTATGGAGTGGAGTTTGCAAGTGAAAAGAAACTTTGTGTTCCCAACAAGCTAGGTGAAGGACGGCTTTCACACACACTTATCTCTCAGAACTGAGCATGTGGAGAGACGTTCGTTCATCTAGCACAAAGGGAACGGGTTGCAGGAGAAACTTTTACTCTGGTTTCTCAGTCTGTTTCCTAGTGCCGGTTTGAAGTTCCTGCAGTTTTCACTGTAAAACCGAGTTGGAGCTAGTACCTCCCCATATATATGTATGGAGTGGAGTTTGCAACTGAAAAGAAACTTTGTGTTCCCAACAAGCTAGGTGAAGGACGGCTTTCACACACACTTATCTCTCAGAACTGAGCATGTGGAGAGACGTTCGTTCATCTAGCACAAAGGGAACGGGTTGCAGGAGAAACTTTTACTCTGGTTTCTCAGTCTGTTTCCTAGTGCCGGTTTGAAGTTCCTGCAGTTTTCACTGTAAAACCGAGTTGGAGCTAGTACCTCCCCATATATATGTATGGAGTGGAGTTTGCAAGTGAAAAGAAACTTTGTGTTCCCAACAAGCTAGGTGAAGGACGGCTTTCACACACACTTATCTCTCAGAACTGAGCATGTGGAGAGACGTTCGTTCATCTAGCACAAAGGGAACGGGTTGCAGGAGAAACTTTTACTCTGGTTTCTCAGTCTGTTTCCTAGTGCCGGTTTGAAGTTCCTGCAGTTTTCACTGTAAAACCGAGTTGGAGCTAGTACCTCCCCATATATATGTATGGAGTGGAGTTTGCAACTGAAAAGAAACTTTGTGTTCCCAACAAGCTAGGTGAAGGACGGCTTTCACACACACTTATCTCTCAGAACTGAGCATGTGGAGAGACGTTCGTTCATCTAGCACAAAGGGAACGGGTTGCAGGAGAAACTTTTACTCTGGTTTCTCAGTCTGTTTCCTAGTGCCGGTTTGAAGTTCCTGCAGTTTTCACTGTAAAACCGAGTTGGAGCTAGTACCTCCCCATATATATGTATGGAGTGGAGTTTGCAACTGAAAAGAAACTTTGTGTTCCCAACAAGCTAGGTGAAGGACGGCTTTCACACACACTTATCTCTCAGAACTGAGCATGTGGAGAGACGTTCGTTCATCTAGCACAAAGGGAACGGGTTGCAGGAGAAACTTTTACTCTGGTTTCTCAGTCTGTTTCCTAGTGCCGGTTTGAAGTTCCTGCAGTTTTCACTGTAAAACCGAGTTGGAGCTAGTACCTCCCCATATATATGTATGGAGTGGAGTTTGCAACTGAAAAGAAACTTTGTGTTCCCAACAAGCTAGGTGAAGGACGGCTTTCACACACACTTATCTCTCAGAACTGAGCATGTGGAGAGACGTTCGTTCATCTAGCACAAAGGGAACGGGTTTGCAGGAGAAACTTTTACTCTGGTTTCTCAGTCTGTTTCCTAGTGCCGGTTTGAAGTTCCTGCAGTTTTCACTGTAAAACCGAGTTGGAGCTAGTACCTCCCCATATATATGTATGGAGTGGAGTTTGCAACTGAAAAGAAACTTTGTGTTCCCAACAAGCTAGGTGAAGGACGGCTTTCACACACACTTATCTCTCAGAACTGAGCATGTGGAGAGACGTTCGTTCATCTAGCACAAAGGGAACGGGTTGCAGGAGAAACTTTTACTCTGGTTTCTCAGTCTGTTTCCTAGTGCCGGTTTGAAGTTCCTGCAGTTTTCACTGTAAAACCGAGTTGGAGCTAGTACCTCCCCATATATATGTATGGAGTGGAGTTTGCAACTGAAAAGAAACTTTGTGTTCCCAACAAGCTAGGTGAAGGACGGCTTTCACACACACTATCTCTCAGAACTGAGCATGTGGAGAGACGTTCGTTCATCTAGCACAAAGGGAACGGGTTGCAGGAGAAACTTTTACTCTGGTTTCTCAGTCTGTTTCCTAGTGCCGGTTTGAAGTTCCTGCAGTTTTCACTGTAAAACCGAGTTGGAGCTAGTACCTCCCCATATATATGTATGGAGTGGAGTTTGCAAGTGAAAAGAAACTTTGTGTTCCCAACAAGCTAGGTGAAGGACGGCTTTCACACACACTTATCTCTCAGAACTGAGCATGTGGAGAGACGTTCGTTCATCTAGCACAAAGGGAACGGGTTGCAGGAGAAACTTTTACTCTGGTTTCTCAGTCTGTTTCCTAGTGCCGGTTTGAAGTTCCTGCAGTTTTCACTGTAAAACCGAGTTGGAGCTAGTACCTCCCCATATATATGTATGGAGTGGAGTTTGCAACTGAAAAGAAACTTTGTGTTCCCAACAAGCTAGGTGAAGGACGGCTTTCACACACACTTATCTCTCAGAACTGAGCATGTGGAGAGACGTTCGTTCATCTAGCACAAAGGGAACGGGTTGCAGGAGAAACTTTTACTCTGGTTTCTCAGTCTGTTTCCTAGTGCCGGTTTGAAGTTCCTGCAGTTTTCACTGTAAAACCGAGTTGGAGCTAGTACCTCCCCATATATATGTATGGAGTGGAGTTTGCAACTGAAAAGAAACTTTGTGTTCCCAACAAGCTAGGTGAAGGACGGCTTTCACACACACTATCTCTCAGAACTGAGCATGTGGAGAGACGTTCGTTCATCTAGCACAAAGGGAACGGGTTGCAGGAGAAACTTTTACTCTGGTTTCTCAGTCTGTTTCCTAGTGCCGGTTTGAAGTTCCTGCAGTTTTCACTGTAAAACCGAGTTGGAGCTAGTACTTCCCCATATATATGTATGGAGTGGAGTTTGCAACTGAAAAGAAACTTTGTGTTCCCAACAAGCTAGGTGAAGGACGGCTTTCACACACACTTATCTCTCAGAACTGAGCATGTGGAGAGACGTTCGTTCATCTAGCACAAAGGGAACGGGTTGCAGGAGAAACTTTTACTCTGGTTTCTCAGTCTGTTTCCTAGTGCCGGTTTGAAGTTCCTGCAGTTTTCACTGTAAAACCGAGTTGGAGCTAGTACCTCCCCATATATATGTATGGAGTGGAGTTTGCAACTGAAAAGAAACTTTGTGTTCCCAACAAGCTAGGTGAAGGACGGCTTTCACACACACTTATCTCTCAGAACTGAGCATGTGGAGAGACGTTCGTTCATCTAGCACAAAGGGAACGGGTTGCAGGAGAAACTTTTACTCTGGTTTCTCAGTCTGTTTCCTAGCTGCCGGTTTGAAGTTCCTGCAGTTTTCACTGTAAAACCGAGTTGGAGCTAGTACCTCCCCATATATATGTATGGAGTGAGTTTGCAAGTGAAAAGAAACTTTGTGTTCCCAACAAGCTAGGTGAAGGACGGCTTTCACACACACTTATCTCTCAGAACTGAGCATGTGGAGAGACGTTCGTTCATCTAGCACAAAGGGAACGGGTTGCAGGAGAAACTTTTACTCTGGTTTCTCAGTCTGTTTCCTAGTGCCGGTTTGAAGTTCCTGCAGTTTTCACTGTAAAACCGAGTTGGAGCTAGTACCTCCCCATATATATGTATGGAGTGGAGTTTGCAACTGAAAAGAAACTTTGTGTTCCCAACAAGCTAGGTGAAGGACGGCTTTCACACACACATTATCTCTCAGAACTGAGCATGTGGAGAGACGTTCGTTCATCTAGCACAAAGGGAACGGGTTGCAGGAGAAACTTTTACTCTGGTTTCTCAGTCTGTTTCCTAGTGCCGGTTTGAAGTTCCTGCAGTTTTCACTGTAAAACCGAGTTGGAGCTAGTACCTCCCCATATATATGTATGGAGTGGAGTTTGCAACTGAAAAGAAACTTTGTGTTCCCAACAAGCTAGGTGAAGGACGGCTTTCACACACACTATCTCTCAGAACTGAGCATGTGGAGAGACGTTCGTTCATCTAGCACAAAGGGAACGGGTTGCAGGAGAAACTTTTACTCTGGTTTCTCAGTCTGTTTCCTAGTGCCGGTTTGAAGTTCCTGCAGTTTTCACTGTAAAACCGAGTTGGAGCTAGTACCTTCCCCATATATATGTATGGAGTGGAGTTTGCAAGTGAAAAGAAACTTTGTGTTCCCAACAAGCTAGGTGAAGGACGGCTTTCACACACACTTATCTCTCAGAACTGAGCATGTGGAGAGACGTTCGTTCATCTAGCACAAAGGGAACGGGTTGCAGGAGAAACTTTTACTCTGGTTTCTCAGTCTGTTTCCTAGTGCCGGTTTGAAGTTCCTGCAGTTTTCACTGTAAAACCGAGTTGGAGCTAGTACCTCCCCATATATATGTATGGAGTGGAGTTTGCAACTGAAAAGAAACTTTGTGTTCCCAACAAGCTAGGTGAAGGACGGCTTTCACACACACTATCTCTCAGAACTGAGCATGTGGAGAGACGTTCGTTCATCTAGCACAAAGGGAACGGGTTGCAGGAGAAACTTTTACTCTGGTTTCTCAGTCTGTTTCCTAGTGCCGGTTTGAAGTTCCTGCAGTTTTCACTGTAAAACCGAGTTGGAGCTAGTACTTCCCCATATATATGTATGGAGTGGAGTTTGCAAGTGAAAAGAAACTTTGTGTTCCCAACAAGCTAGGTGAAGGACGGCTTCCACACACACTTATCTCTCAGAACTGAGCATGTGGAGAGACGTTCGTTCATCTAGCACAAAGGGAACGGGTTGCAGGAGAAACTTTTACTCTGGTTTCTCAGTCTGTTTCCTAGTGCCGGTTTGAAGTTCCTGCAGTTTTCACTGTAAAACCGAGTTGGAGCTAGTACTTCCCCATATATATGTATGGAGTGGAGTTTGCAACTGAAAAGAAACTTTGTGTTCCCAACAAGCTAGGTGAAGGACGGCTTTCACACACACATCTCTCAGAACTGAGCATGTGGAGAGACGTTCGTTCATCTAGCACAAAGGGAACGGGTTGCAGGAGAAACTTTTACTCTGGTTTCTCAGTCTGTTTCCTAGTGCCGGTTTGAAGTTCCTGCAGTTTTCACTGTAAAACCGAGTTGGAGCTAGTACCTCCCCATATATATGTATGGAGTGGAGTTTGCAAGTGAAAAGAAACTTTGTGTTCCCAACAAGCTAGGTGAAGGACGGCTTTCACACACACTTATCTCTCAGAACTGAGCATGTGGAGAGACGTTCGTTCATCTAGCACAAAGGGAACGGGTTGCAGGAGAAACTTTTACTCTGGTTTCTCAGTCTGTTTCCTAGTGCCGGTTTGAAGTTCCTGCAGTTTTCACTGTAAAACCGAGTTGGAGCTAGTACCTCCCCATATATATGTATGGAGTGGAGTTTGCAACTGAAAAGAAACTTTGTGTTCCCAACAAGCTAGGTGAAGGACGGCTTTCACACACACTTATCTCTCAGAACTGAGCATGTGGAGAGACGTTCGTTCATCTAGCACAAAGGGAACGGGTTGCAGGAGAAACTTTTACTCTGGTTTCTCAGTCTGTTTCCTAGTGCCGGTTTGAAGTTCCTGCAGTTTTCACTGTAAAACCGAGTTGGAGCTAGTACCTCCCCATATATATGTATGGAGTGGAGTTTGCAACTGAAAAGAAACTTTGTGTTCCCAACAAGCTAGGTGAAGGACGGCTTTCACACACACTTATCTCTCAGAACTGAGCATGTGGAGAGACGTTCGTTCATCTAGCACAAAGGGAACGGGTTGCAGGAGAAACTTTTACTCTGGTTTCTCAGTCTGTTTCCTAGTGCCGGTTTGAAGTTCCTGCAGTTTTCACTGTAAAACCGAGTTGGAGCTAGTACCTCCCCATATATATGTATGGAGTGGAGTTTGCAACTGAAAAGAAACTTTGTGTTCCCAACAAGCTAGGTGAAGGACGGCTTTCACACACACATATCTCTCAGAACTGAGCATGTGGAGAGACGTTCGTTCATCTAGCACAAAGGGAACGGGTTGCAGGAGAAACTTTTACTCTGGTTTCTCAGTCTGTTTCCTAGTGCCGGTTTGAAGTTCCTGCAGTTTTCACTGTAAAACCGAGTTGGAGCTAGTACCTCCCCATATATATGTATGGAGTGGAGTTTGCAACTGAAAAGAAACTTTGTGTTCCCAACAAGCTAGGTGAAGGACGGCTTTCACACACACTTATCTCTCAGAACTGAGCATGTGGAGAGACGTTCGTTCATCTAGCACAAAGGGAACGGGTTGCAGGAGAAACTTTTACTCTGGTTTCTCAGTCTGTTTCCTAGTGCCGGTTTGAAGTTCCTGCAGTTTTCACTGTAAAACCGAGTTGGAGCTAGTACCTCCCCATATATATGTATGGAGTGGATTTTGCAACTGAAAAGAAACTTTGTGTTCCCAACAAGCTAGGTGAAGGACGGCTTTCACACACACTTATCTCTCAGAACTGAGCATGTGGAGAGACGTTCGTTCATCTAGCACAAAGGGAACGGGTTTGCAGGAGAAACTTTTACTCTGGTTTCTCAGTCTGTTTCCTAGTGCCGGTTTGAAGTTCCTGCAGTTTTCACTGTAAAACCGAGTTGGAGCTAGTACCTCCCCATATATATGTATGGAGTGGAGTTTGCAAGTGAAAAGAAACTTTGTGTTCCCAACAAGCTAGGTGAAGGACGGCTTTCACACACACTTATCTCTCAGAACTGAGCATGTGGAGAGACGTTCGTTCATCTAGCACAAAGGGAACGGGTTGCAGGAGAAACTTTTACTCTGGTTTCTCAGTCTGTTTCCTAGTGCCGGTTTGAAGTTCCTGCAGTTTTCACTGTAAAACCGAGTTGGAGCTAGTACTTCCCCATATATATGTATGGAGTGGAGTTTGCAACTGAAAAGAAACTTTGTGTTCCCAACAAGCTAGGTGAAGGACGGCTTTCACACACACTTATCTCTCAGAACTGAGCATGTGGAGAGACGTTCGTTCATCTAGCACAAAGGGAACGGGTTGCAGGAGAAACTTTTACTCTGGTTTCTCAGTCTGTTTCCTAGTGCCGGTTTGAAGTTCCTGCAGTTTTCACTGTAAACCGAGTTGGAGCTAGTACCTTCCCCATATATATGTATGGAGTAGAGTTTGCAAGTGAAAAGAAACTTTGTGTTCCCAACAAGCTAGGTGAAGGACGGCTTCCACACACACTTATCTCTCAGAACTGAGCATGTGGAGAGACGTTCGTTCATCTAGCACAAATGGAACGGTTTGCAGGAGAAACTTTTACTCTGGTTTCTCAGTCTGTTTCCTAGTGCCGGTTTGAAGTTCCTGCAGTTTTCACTGTAAAACCGAGTTGGAGCTAGTACCTCCCCATATATATGTATGGAGTGGAGTTTGCAACTGAAAGAAACTTTGTGTTCCCAACAAGCTAGGTGAAGGACGGCTTTCACACACACTTATCTCTCAGAACTGAGCATGTGGAGAGACGTTCGTTCATCTAGCACAAAGGGAACGGGTTGCAGGAGAAACTTTTACTCTGGTTTCTCAGTCTGTTTCCTAGTGCCGGTTTGAAGTTCCTGCAGTTTTCACTGTAAAACCGAGTTGGAGCTAGTACCTCCCCATATATATGTATGGAGTGGAGTTTGCAACTGAAAAGAAACTTTGTGTTCCCAACAAGCTAGGTGAAGGACGGCTTTCACACACACTTATCTCTCAGAACTGAGCATGTGGAGAGACGTTCGTTCATCTAGCACAAAGGGAACGGGTTGCAGGAGAAACTTTTACTCTGGTTTCTCAGTCTGTTTCCTAGTGCCGGTTTGAAGTTCCTGCAGTTTTCACTGTAAAACCGAGTTGGAGCTAGTACCTTCCCCATATATATGTATGGAGTGGAGTTTGCAACTGAAAAGAAACTTTGTGTTCCCAACAAGCTAGGTGAAGGACGGCTTCACACACACTTATCTCTCAGAACTGAGCATGTGGAGAGACGTTCGTTCATCTAGCACAAAGGAACGGGTTGCAGGAGAAACTTTTACTCTGGTTTCTCAGTCTGTTTCCTAGTGCGGTTTGAAGTTCCTGCAGTTTTCACTGTAAAACCGAGTTGGAGCTAGTACCTCCCCATATATATGTATGGAGTGGAGTTTGCAACTGAAAAGAAACTTTGTGTTCCCAACAAGCTAGGTGAAGGACGGCTTTCACACACACTTATCTCTCAGAACTGAGCATGTGGAGAGACGTTCGTTCATCTAGCACAAAGGGAACGGGTTTGCAGGAGGAAACTTTTACTCTGGTTTCTCAGTCTGTTTCCTAGTGCCGGTTTGAAGTTCCTGCAGTTTTCACTGTAAAACCGAGTTGGAGCTAGTACCTCCCCATATATATGTATGGAGTGGAGTTTGCAAGTGAAAGAAACTTTGTGTTCCCAACAAGCTAGGTGAAGGACGGCTTTCACACACACTTATCTCTCAGAACTGAGCATGTGGAGAGACGTTCGTTCATCTAGCACAAAGGGAACGGTTTGCAGGAGAAACTTTTACTCTGGTTTCTCAGTCTGTTTCCTAGTGCCGGTTTGAAGTTCCTGCAGTTTTCACTGTAAAACAGAGTTGGAGCTAGTACCTCCCCATATATATGTATGGAGTGGAGTTTGCAAGTGAAAGAAACTTTGTGTTCCCAACAAGCTAGGTGAAGGACGGCTTTCACACACACTTATCTCTCAGAACTGAGCATGTGGAGAGACGTTCGTTCATCTAGCACAAAGGGAACGGGTTGCAGGAGAAACTTTTACTCTGGTTTCTCAGTCTGTTTCCTAGTGCCGGTTTGAAGTTCCTGCAGTTTTCACTGTAAAACCGAGTTGGAGCTAGTACCTCCCCATATATATGTATGGAGTGGAGTTTGCAAGTGAAAAGAAACTTTGTGTTCCCAACAAGCTAGGTGAAGGACGGCTTCACACACACTTATCTCTCAGAACTGAGCATGTGGAGAGACGTTCGTTCATCTAGCACAAAGGGAACGGTTTGCAAGAGAAACTTTTACTCTGGTTTCTCAGTCTGTTTCCTAGTACCGGTTTGAAGTTCCTCAATTTTACTATAAAACCGAGTTGGGTCTATTACGTCCCCATATATATGTATGGAGTGGATTTTGCACTGAAAAGAAACTTTGTGTTCCCAACAAGCTAGGTGAAGACGCTTTCCCACACACATATCTCTCAGAAATGAGCATGTGGAGAGACGTTATTCATCTAGCACAAAGGAACGGGTTGCAGGGGAAACTTTTACTCTGGTTTCTCTAGTCTGTTTTCCTACTGCCGTGTTTGAAGTTCCTGCAGTTTTCACTGTAAAACCGAGTTGGAGCTAGTACTTCCCCATATATATGTATGGAGTAGAGTTTGCAAGTGAAAAGAAACTTTGTGTTCCCAAAAAGCTAGTGAAGTACGGCTTCCACACACCTTATCTCTCAGAACTGAACATGTGGAGACGTTCGTTCATCTAGCACAAATGGATCGGGTTGCAGGAGAAACTTTTACTCTGGTTTCTCAGTCTGTTTTCCTATGCCGGTTTGAAGTTCCTGCATTTTTC